>NW_027480438.1:3900000-4010034 GCF_051401765.1 Calliopsis andreniformis
CCTCAATATTCAATCACCAATACTCAATCTTCAACCCTCAATCTTCAATCCTCAATACTCAATCTTCAATCCTGAATCCTCAATCCTCAATCCTCAATCCTCAATCCTCAGGCATCCATACTCAATCTACAATATTCAATCCTCAATCCTTAACCCTCAATCCACAATCCTCAAGCTTCAATACTCAATACTGAATCTTCAACCCTCAATCCTCAATCCTCAATCCTCAATCCTCAATCCTCAATCTTCAATCCTCAATTCTCAATCTTCAATCCTCGATCCTCAATCCTCAATCCTCAATATTCAATCATCAATACTCAATCTTCAACCCTCAATCTTCAATCCTCAATACTCAATATTCAATCCTCAATCCTCAATCCTCAATCCTCAATCCTCAATCCTCAATCCTCAGGCATCAATACTCAATCTACAATATTCAATCCTCAGTCCTTAATCCTCAATCCACAATCCTCAACCTTCAATACTCAATACTCAATCTTCAATCCTCAATCCTCAATCCTCAATCCTCAATCCTCAATCCTCAATCCTCAGGCATCAATACTCAATCTTCAATGCTCAATCCTCAATCCTCAATCCTCAATCCTCATTCCCCAACCCTCAATCCTCATTCCTCAAACCTCAACCCTCAACCCTCAGTCCTCATACTCAATTCTCAATTCTCAATCCTCAATCCTCAATCCTCAATCTTCAATCCTCAATAATCAATCTCCAATCCTCAATCCTCAATTCTCGATCCTCAATCCTCAGGCATCAATACTCAATCTTCAATACTCAACCCTCAATCCTCACTCCTCAATCCTCAATCCTCAAACCTCAATCCTCAATCCTCAATATTCAATCATCAATACTCAATCTTCAATCCGCAATCCTCAATCCTCAATCCTCAACCCTCAATCCTCATTCCTCAAACCTCAATCCTCAACCCTCAGTCCTCATACTCAATTCTCAATTCTCAATCCTCAATTCTCAATCCTCAATCTTCAGTCCTCAATAATCAATCTCCAATTCTAGATCCTCAATCCCCAATCTTCAATCCTTAATCCTCAATCTTCAATCCCCAATCCCCAGTACTCAATCTTCAATCCTCAATGCTCAATCCTCAATCCTCAATCCTCAGTCCTCAGACCTCAATCTTCAATCCTCAAACCTCAATCCTCAACCGTCAGTCCTCATTCTCCAACCTCAATCCTCAATACTCAATCTTCAATCATCAATCCTCAATCCTCAATTCTCAGTCGTCAATCCTCAGTCATCAATCCTCAATCTTCAATACTCAATCGTCAATCCTTAGTCCTCAATCCTCAATCCTCGATCCTCGTTCCTCAAACCTCAATCCTCAACCCTCAGTCTTCATCCTCAATCCTCAAACCTCAATCCTCAACCCTCAATATTCAATCATCAATACTCAATCTTCAATCCTCAATCCTCAAACCTCAATCCTCAATCCTCATTCTTCAATACTAAACACCCAATCCTCAATCCTCAATCCTCAATCCTCAATCCTCAATCCTCAATCTTCAACCCTGAATCCTCAATCCTCAATACTCAATCCTCAATCTTCAATCCTCAATACTCAATCTTCAATCCTCAATCCTCAATCCTCAATATTCAATCATCAATACTCAATCTTCAACCCTCAATCTTCAATCCTCAATACTCAATCCTCAATCCTCAATATTTAACCCTCAGCCCCCATCCTCCATCCTCAATACTCAATCCTCAATCCCCAATCTTCAATCCTCAATTCTCAATCTTCGATCCTCGATCCTCAATCCTCAATATTCAATCCTCAATACTCAATCTTCAATCATCAATCCTCAATCCCCAATTCTCAGTCGTCAATCCTCAGTCATCAATCCTCAATCTTCAATACTCAATCGTCAATCCTTCGTCCTCAATCCTCAATCCTCAATCCTCAATCCTAATTCCTCAATATTCAATCATCAATACTCAATCTTCAACCCTCAATCTTCAATCCTCAATACTCAATCTTCAATCCTGAATCCTCAATCCTCAATCCTCAATCTTCAATCCTCAATCCTCAATCCTCAATCCTCAATCCTCAATCCTCAATATTCAATCCTCAATACTCAATCTTCAATCCTCAATAATCAATCTCCGATCCTAGGTCCTCAATCCCCAACCTTCAATCGTTAATCCTCAATATTCAATCCTCAATCCCCAGTCATCAATCTTCAATCCTCAATGCTCAATCCTCAATCCTCAATCCTCAGTCCTCAATCCCCAATCCTTAATCCTCAAACCTCAATCCTCAACCGTCAGTCCTCGTCCTCAATCCTCAAACCTCAATCTTCAATCCTCAATATTCAATCATCAATACTCAATCTTCAATCCTCAATCCTCAAACCTCAATCCTCAATCCTCATTCTTCAATCCTAAATACCCAATCCTTAATCTTCAATCCTTAATCCTCAATCCTCAATTCTCAATCCTCAATCCTTAATCCTCAGACCTCAAACATCAATATTCAACCCTCAGTCCTCGTCCTCAATCCACAACCCTCAATCCTCAGTCCTCAATATTCAATCATAAATATTCAATCTTCAATCCTCAATCCTCAATCCTCAATCCTCAATCCTCAATCCTCAATCTTCAACCCTGGATCCTCAATCCTCAATACTCAATCCTCCATCTTCAATCCTCAATACTCAATCTTCAATCCACAATCCTCAATCGTCAATCCTCAATCCTCAATTTTCAATCCTCAACACTCAATCTTCAATCCTCAATCCTCAATCCTCAGTCCTCAATTTTCAATCCTCAACACTCAATCTTCAATCCTCAATCCTCAATCCTCAATCCTCAATCCTCATTCTTCATTCCTCAATACCCAATCCTCAATCTTCAGTCCTCAATCCTCAATCCTCAATCCTAATTCCTCAATCCTCATTCTTCAATCCTCAATACCCAATCCTCAATTTCAATCCTCAATCCTCAATCCTCATTTCTCAATCCTCAATCCTCAACCCTCAGCCCTCATCTTCCATCCTCAGTACTCAATCCTCTATCCTCAATCTTCAATCCTGAATACTCAATCTTCAATCCTCATTCCTCAATCCTCAATCCTCAATCCTCAATCTTCAATCCTCAAACATCTATCCTCAATTCTCAATCCTCAATTCTCAGTCCTCAGTCGTCGAACATCAATCCCCGACCCTCAGCCCTCATCCTCCATCCTCAATCCTCAATCCTCAATCCCCAACCTTCAATCCTCAATTCTCAATCTTCAATCCTCGATCCTCAATCCTCAATCCTCAATATTCAATCATCAATACTCAATCTTCAACCCTCAATCTTCAATCCTCAATACTCAATCTTCAATACTCAATCCTCAATCCTCAATCCTCAATCCTCAATTCTCAATCCTCAGGCATCAATACTCAATCTACAATGTTCAATCCTCAGTCCTTAATCCTCAATCCACAATCCTCAACCTTCAATACTCAATACTCAATCTTCAATCCTCAATCCTCAATCCTCAATCCTCAATCCTCAATATTCAATCATCAATACTCAATCTTCAATCCTCAATCCTCAAACCTCAATACTCAATCTTCATTCTTCAATCCTCAACACTCAATCTTCAATCCTCAATCCTCAATCCTCAATCCTCAATCCTCATTCTTCAATCCTCAATACCCAATCCTCAATGTTCAATCCTCAATCCTCAATCCTCAATCCTAATACCTCAATCCTGATTCTTCAGTCCTCAATACCCAATCCTCAATTTCAATGCTCAATCCTCAATCCTCATTTCTCAATCCTCAATCCTCAACCCTTAGCCCTCATCCTCCATCCTCAGTACTCAATGCTCTATCCTCAATCTTCAATCCTCAATACTCAATCCTCAATCCTCATTCCTCAAATCCTCAATCCTCAATCCTCAATCTTCAGTGCTCAATACTCAATCTGCAATCCTCAATCCTCAAACCTCAATCCTCAATCCTCATTCCTCAATCCTCAATACCCAATCCTCAATCCTCAATTCTCAATCCTCAATCCTCAATATTCAATCATCAATACTCAATCTTCAATCCTCAATCTTTAATCCTCAATACTCAATCTTCAATCCTCAATCCTCAATCCTCAATCCTCAATCCTCAATCCTCAGGCATCAATACTCAATCTACAATGTTCAATCCTCAATCCTTAATCCTCAATCCACAATCCTCAACCTTCAATACTCAATATTCAATCTTCAATCCTCAATCCTCAATCCTCAATCCTCAATATTCAATCATCAATACTCAATCTTCAACCCTCAATCTTCAATCCTCAATGCTCAATCTTCAGTACTCAATCCTCAATCCTCAATCCTCACTCCTCAATTCTCAATCCTCAGGCATCAATACTCAATCTACAATGTTCAATCCTCAGTCCTTAATCCTCAATCCACAATCCTCAACCTTCAATACTCAATACTCAATCTTCAATCCTCAATCCTCAATCCTCAATCCTCAATCCTCAATATTCAATCATCAATACTCAATCTTCAATCCCAAATCCTCAAACCTCAATCCTCAATCCTCATTCTTCAATCCTCAACACTCAATCTTCAATCCTCAATCCTCAATCCTCAATCCTCAATCCTCATTCTTCAATCCTTAATACCCAATCCTCAATGTTCAATCCTCAATCCTCAATCCTCAATCCTAATACCTCAATCCTGATTCTTCAGTCCTCAATACCCAATCCTCAATTTCAATGCTCAATCCTCAATCCTCATTTCTCAATCCTCAATCCTCAACCCTTAGCCCTCATCCTCCATCCTCAGTACTCAATGCTCTATCCTCAATCTTCAATCCTCAATACTCAATCCTCAATCCTCATTCCTCAAATCCTCAATCCTCAATCCTCAATCTTCAATGCTCAATACTCAATCTGCAATCCTCAATCCTCAAACCTCAATCCTCAATCCTCATTCCTCAATCCTCAATACCCAATCCTCAATCCTCAATTCTCAATCCTCAATCCTCAATATTCAATCATCAATACTCAATCTTCAATCCTCGATCTTTAATCCTCAATACTCAATCTTCAATCCTCAATCCTCAATCCTCAATCCTCAATCCTCAATCCTCAGGCATCAATACTCAATCTACAATGTTCAATCCTCAATCCTCAATCCTCAATATTCAATCCTCAATACTCAATCTTCAATCATCAATCCTCAATCCTCAATTCTCAGTCGTCAATCCTCAGTCATCAATCCTCAATCTTCAATACTCAATCGTCAATCCTTAGTCCTCAATCCTCAATCCTCAATCCTCGTTCCTCAAACCTCAATCCTCAACCCTCAGTCTTCATCCTCAATCCTCAAACCTCAATCCTCAATCCTCAATATTCAAACATCAATACTCAATCTTCAATCCTCAATCCTCAAACCTCAATCCTTAATCCTCATTCTTCAATCCTAAATACCCAATCCTCAATCTTCAATCCTCAATCCTCAATACTCAATTCCCAATCCTCAATCCTTAATCCTCAGACCACAAACATCAATATTCAACCCCCAGTCCTCGTCCTCAATCCACAACCCTCAATCCTCAGTTCTCAATATTCAATCATCAATATTCAATCTTCAATCCCCAATCCTCAATCCTCAATCCTCAATCCTCAATCCTCAATCTTCAACCCTGAATCCTCAATCCTCAATACTCAATCCTCAATCTTCAATCCTCAATACTCAATCTTCAATCCTCAATCCTCAATCCTCAATCCTCAGTCCTCAATCTTCAACCCTCAACACTCAATCTTCAATCCTCAATCCTCAATCCTCAATACTCAATCCTCAATCTTCAATCCTCAACACTAATCTTCAATCCTCAATCCTCAATCCTCAATCCTCAATCCTCATTCTTCAATCCTCAATACCCAATCCTCAATCTTCAATCCTCGATCCTCAAACCTCAATCCTAATTCCTCAATCCTCATTCCTCAATCCTCAATACCCAATCCTCAATTTCAATCCTCAATCCTCAATCCTCATTTCTCAATCCTCAATCCTCAACCCTCAGCCCTCATCCTCCATCCTCGATCCTCAATCCTCAATCCTCAATCTTCAATCCTCAATTCTCAATCTTCAATCCTCGATCCTCAATCATCAATCCTCAATCCTCAATCCTCAGGCATCAATACTCAATCTTCAATGCTCAATCCTCAATCCTCAATCCTCAATCCTCATTCCCCAACCCTCAATCCTCATTCCTCAAAGCTCAATCCTCAACCCTCAGTCCTCATACTCAATTCTCAATTCTCAATCCTCAATCCTCAATCCTCAATCTTCAATCCTCAATAATCAATCACCAATCCTAAATACTCTATCCTCGATCCTCAATCCTCAGGCATCAATACTCAATCTTCAATACTCAATCCTCAATCCTCAATCCTCAATCCTCAATCCTCAAACCTCAATCCTCAATCCTCAATATTCAATCATCAATACTCAATCTTCAATCCTCAATCCTCAATCCTCAATCCTCAATCCTCAATCCTCAATCCTCAATCCTCAATCCTCAATCCTCAATCCTCAATCCTCAATTCTCAATCCTCAATCCTCAGTCCTCAGTCGTCGAATCTCAATCCCCGACGCTTAGCACTCATCCTCAATCCACAGTCCTCAATCCTCAATCCTCAAACCTAAATCCTCTACCGTCAGTCCTCGTCCTCAATCCTCAAACCTCAATCCTCAATCCTCAATATTCAATCATCAATACTCAATCTTCAATCCTCAATCCTGAATCCTCAATCCTCAATCCTCAATCCTCAATCCTCAATATTCAATCATCAATACTCAATCTTCAACCCTCAATCTTCAATCCTCAATACTCAATCTTCAATTCTCAATCCTCAATCCTCAATCCTCAATCCTCAATCTTCAATCCTCAACACTCAATCTTCAATCCTCAATCCTCAATACTCAATCCTCAATCCTCATTCTTCAATCCTCAATACCCAATCCTCAATCTTCAATCCTTAATCCTCAATCCTCAATCCCAATTCCTCAATCCTCATTCTTCAATCCTCAATACCCAATCCTCAATTTCAATCCTCAATCCTCAATCCTCATTTCTCAATCCTCAATCCTCAACCCTCAGCCCTCATCCTCCATCCTCAGTACTCAATCCTCTATCCTCAATCTTGAATCCTCAATACCCAATCTTCAATCATCATTCCTCAATCCTCAATCCTCAATCCTCAATCTTCAATCCTCAATACTCAATCTGCAACCCTCAATCCTCAAACCTCAATCCTCAATCCTCATTCCTCAATCCTCAATACCCAATCCTCAATCCTCAGTACTCAATCCTCAATCCTCAATCCTCAATCTTCAACCCTGAATCCTCAATCCTCAATACTCAATCCTCAATCTTCAATCCTCAATACTCAATCTTCAATCCTCAATCCTCAATCCTCAATCCTCAATATTCAATCATCAATACTCAATCTTCAATCCTCATTCCTCAATCCCCAATTCTCAATCCTCAATCCTCAATCCTCAATCCTCAGTCCTCATACTCAATTCTCAATACTCAATCCTCAATCCTCAATCCTCAATCTTCAATCCTCAATAATCAATCTCCAATCCTCAATCCTCAATCCTCGATCCTCAATCCTCAGGCATCAATACTCAATCTTCAATACTCAATCCTCAATCCTCAATCCTCAATCCTCAATCCTCAATCCTCAGACCTCAATCCTTAATCCTCAATATTCAATCATCAATACTCAATCTTCAATCCTCAATCGTCAATCCTCAATTCTCAGTCCTCAATCCTCAGTCCTCAGTCGTCGAATCTCAATCCCCGACGCTTAGCACTCATCCTCAATCCTCAGTCCTCAATCCTCAATCCTCAAACCTAAATCCTCTGCCGTCAGTCCTCGTCCTCAATCCTCAAACCTCAATCCTCAATCCTCAATATTCAATCATCAATACTCGATCTTCAATCCTCAATCCTCAATCCTCAATCCTCAATCCTCAATCCTCAATCCTCAATCCTCAATCCTCAATCCTCAACATTCAATCATCAATACTCAATCTTCAACCCTCAATCTTCAATCCTCGATACTCAATCTTCAATCCTCAATCCTCAATCCTCAATCCTCAATCCTCAATCCTCAGGCATCAATACTCAATCTACAATATTCAATCCTCAATCCTTAATCCTCAATCCACAATCCTCAACCTTCAATACTCAATACTCAATCTTCAATCCTGAATCCTCAATCCTCAATCCTCAACCCTCAATCCGCAATATTCAGTCCTCAATACTCAATCTTCAGTCATCAATCCTCAATCATTAGTCCTCAATCCTCAATCCTCAATCCTCGTTCCTCAAACCTCAATCCTCAAACCTTAGTCTTCATTCTCAATCCTCAAACCTCAATACTCAATCCTCAATATTCAATCATCAATACTCAATCTTCAATCCCCAATCCTCAAACCTCAATCCTCAATCCTCATTCTTCAATCCTAAATACCCAATCCTTAATCTGCAATCCTCAATCCTCAATCCTCAATTCTCAATCCTCAATCCTTAATCCTCAGACCTCAAACATCAATATTCAACCCTCAGTCCTCGTCCTCAATCCACAACACTCAATCCTCAGTCCTCAATATTCAATCATAAATATTCAATCTTCAATCCTCAATCCTCAATCCTCAATCCTCAATCCTCAATCCTAAATATTCAATCCTCAATACTCATTCTTCAATCATCATCCTCAATCCTCAATTCACAGTCGTCAATCCTCAATCCTCAATCCTCATTCTTCAATCCTCAATACCCAATCCTCAATCTTCAATCCTCAAACATCAATCCTCAATTCTCAATCCTCAATCCTCAGTCCTCAGTCGTCGAACCTCAATACCCGACCCTTAGCACTCATCCTAAATCCTCAGTCCTCAATCCTCAATCCTCAAACCTAAATCCTCTACCGTCAGTCCTCGTCCTCAATCCTCAAACCTCAATCCTCAATCCTCAATATTCAATCATCAATACTCAATCTTCAATCCTCAATCCTCAATCCTCAATCCTCAATCCTCAATCCACAATACTCAACCTTGAATACTCAATAATCAATCTCCAGTCCTACATCCTCAATCCTCAATCCTCAATCCTCAATCCTCAATCCTCAATCCTCAATCCTCAATCCTCATTCTTCAATCCTCAATACCCAATCCTCAATCTTCAATCCTCAAACATCAATCCTCAATTCTCAATCCTCAATCCTCAGTCGTCAGTCGTCGAACCTCAATCCCCGACGCTTAGCACTCATCCTCAATCCTCAGTCCTCAATCCTCAATCCTCAAACCTAAATCCTCTACCGTCAGTCCTCGTCCTCAATCCTCAAACCTCAATCCTCTATCCTCAATATTCAATCATCAATACTCAATCTTCAATCCTCAATCCTCAATCCTCAATCCTCAATCCTCAATCCTCAATCCTCAATCCTCAGTATTCAATCATCAATACTCAATCTTCAACCCCCAATCTTCAATCCTCAATACTCAATCTTCAATCCTCAATCCTCAATCCTCAATCCTCAATCCTCAATCCTCAGGCATCAATACTCAATCTACAATATTCAATCCTCAATCCTTAATCCTCAATCCACAATCCTCAGCCTTCAACACACAATACACAATCTTCAATCCTCAATCCTCAATCCTCAATCCTCAATCCTCAATCCTCAATCCGCAATATTCAATCCTCAATACTCAATCTTCAATCAGCAATCCTCAATCCTCAATTCTCAGTCGTCAATCCTCTGCCATCAATCCTCAATCTTCAATACTCAATCGTCAATCCTTAGTCCTCAATCCTCAATCCTCAATCCTCGTTCCTCAAACCTCAATCCTCAACCCTCAGTCTTCATCCTCAATCCTCAAACCACAATCCTCAATCCTCAATATTCAATCATCAATCCTCAAACCTCAATCTTCAATCCTCATTCTTCAATCCTAAATACCCAATCCACAATCTTCAATCCTCAATCCTCAATCCTCAATTCTCAATCCTCAATCCTGAATCCTCAGACCTCAAACATCAATATTCAACCCTCGAGTCCTCGTCCTCAATCCACAACCCTCAATCCTCAGTCCTCAATATTCAATCATCAATATTCAATCTTCAATCCTCAATCCTCAATCCTCAATCCTCAATCCTCAATCCTCAATCTTCAACCCTGAATCCTCAATCCTGAATACTCAATCCTCAATCTTCAATCCTCAATACTCAATCTTCAATCCTCAATCCTCAATCCTCAATCCTGAATCCTCAACCTTCAATCCTCAACACTCAATCTTCAACCCTCAATCCTCAATCCTCAATCCTCAATCCTCATTCTTCAATCTTCAATCCTCAATACTCAATCTTCAATCCTCAATCCTAAATCCTCAATCATCAATCCTCAATCTTCGATCCTCAACACTCAATCTTCAATCCTCAATCCTCAATCCTCAATCCTCAATCCTCATTCTTCAATCCTCAATACCCAATCCTCAATCTTCAATCCTCGATCCTCAAACCTCAATCCTAATTCCTCAATCCTCATTCTTCAATCCTCAATACCCAATCCTCAATTTCAATCCTCAATCCTCAATCCTCATTTCTCAATCCTCAATCCTCAACCCTCAGCCCTCATCCTCCATCCTCAATCCTCAATCCTCAATCCTCAATCTTCAATCCTCAATTCTCAATCTTCAATCCTCGATCCTCAATCATCAATCCTCAATCCTCAATCCTCAGGCATCAATACTCAATCTTCAATGCTCAATCCTCAATCCTCAATCCTCAATCCTCATTCCCCAACCCTCAATCCTCATTCCTCAAACCTCAATCCTCAACCCTCAGTCCTCATACTCAATTCTCAATTCTCAATCCTCAATCCTCAATCCACAATCTTCAATCCTCAATAATCAATCTCCAATCCTCAATCCTCTATCCTCGATCCTCAATCCTCAGGCATCAATACTCAATCTTCAATACTCAATCCTCAAACCTCAATCCTCAATCCTCAATCCTCAATCCTCAATCCTCAATCCTCAATCCTCAATCCTCAAACCACAATCCTCAATCCTCAATATTCAATCATCAATCCTCAATCCTCAATCTTCAATCCTCATTCTTCAATCCTAAATACCCAATCCACAATCTTCAATCCTCAATCCTCAATCCTCAATCCTGAATCCTCAATCCTCAATCTTCAACCCTGAATCCTCAATCCTGAATACTCAATCCTCAATCTTCAATCCTCAATACTCAATCTTCAATCCTCAATCCTCAATTCTCAATCCTCAATCCTCAATCTTCAACCCTGAATCCTCAATCCTGAATACTCAATCCTCAATCTTCAATCCTCAATACTCAATCTTCAATCCTCAATCCTCAATCCTCAATCCTGAATCCTCAATCTTCAATCCTCAACACTCAATCTTCAATCCTCAATCCTCAATCCTCAATCCTTAATCCTCATTCTTCAATCTTCAATCCTCAATACTCAATCTTCAATCCTCAATCCTAAATCCTCAATCATCAATCCTCAATCTTCGATCCTCAACACTCAATCTTCAATCCTCAATCCTCAATCCTCAATCCTCAATCCTCATTCTTCAATCCTCAATACCCAATCCTCAATCTTCAATCCTCGATCCTCAAACCTCAATCCTAATTCCTCAATCCTCATTCTTCAATCCTCAATACCCAATCCTCAATTTCAATCCTCAATCCTCAATCCTCATTTCTCAATCCTCAATCCTCAACCCTCAGCCCTCATCCTCCATCCTCAATCCTCAATCCTCAATCCTCAATCTTCAATCCTCAATTCTCAATCTTCAATCCTCGATCCTCAATCATCAATCCTCAATCCTCAATCCTCAGGCATCAATACTCAATCTTCAATATTCAATCCTCAATCCTCAATCCTCAATCCTCATTCCCCAACCCTCAATCCTCATTCCTCAAACCTCAATCCTCAACCCTCAGTCCTCATACTCAATTCTCAATTCTCAATCCTCAATCCTCAATCCACAATATTCAATCCTCAATAATCAATCTCCAATCCTCAATCCTCTATCCTCGATCCTCAATCCTCAGGCATCAATACTCAATCTTCAATACTAAATCCTCAAACCTCAATCCTCAATCCTCAATCCTCAAACCTCAATCCTCAATCCTCAATATTCAATCATCAATACTCAATCTTCAATCCTCAATCCTCAATCCTCAATCCTCAATCCTCAATCCTCAATCCTCAATCCTCAATCCTCAATCCTCAATCCTCAATCCTCAATCCTCAATCCTCAATCCTCAATCCTCAGGCATCAATACTCAATCTACAATGTTCAATCCTCAATCCTTAATCCTCAATCCACAATCCTCAACCTTCAATACTCAATATTCAATCTTCAATCCTCAATCCTCAATCCTCAATCCTCAATCCTCAATCCTCAATCCTCAATATTCAATCCTCAATACTCAATCTTCAATCATCAATCCTCAATCCTCAATTCTCAGTCGTCAATCCGCAGTCATCAATCCTCAATCTTCAATACTCAATCGTCAATCCGTAGTCCTCAATCCTCAATCCTCAATCCTCGTTCCTCAAACCTCAATCCTCAACCCTCAGTCTTCATCCTCAATTCTCAAACCTCAATCCTCAATCCTCAATATTCAAACATCAATACTCAATCTTCAATCCTCAATCCTCAATCCTCAATCCTCAATCCTCAATCCTCAGTCCTCATACTCAATTCTCAATTCTCAATCCTTAATCCTCAATCCTCAATCTTCAATCCTCAATAATCAATCTCCAATCCTCAATCCTCAATCCTCGATCCTCAATCCTCAGGCATCAATACTCAATCTTCGATACTCAATCCTCAATCCTCAATCCTCAATCCTCAATCCTCAGACCTCAATCCTCAATCCTCAATATTCAATCATCAATACTCAATCTTCAATCCTCAATCCTCAATCCTCAACTCTCAATCCTCAATCCTCAGTCCTCAGTCGTCGAATCTCAATCCCCGACGCTTAGCACTCATCCTCAATCCTCAGTCCTCAATCCTCAATCCTCAAACCTAAATCCTCTGCCGTCAGTCCTCGTCCTCAATCCTCAAACCTCAATCCTCAATCCTCAATTTTCAATCCTCAATACTCATTCTTCAATCATCATCCTCAATCCTCAATTCTCAGTCGTCAATCCTCAATCCTCAATCCTCATTCTTCAATCCTCAATACCCAACCCTCAATCCTCATTCCTCAAACCTCAATCCTCAACCCTCAGTCCTCATACTCAATTCTCAATTCTCAATCCTCAATCCTCAATGCACAATCTTCAATCCTCAATAATCAATCTCCAATCCTCAATCCTCTATCCTCGATCCTCAATCCTCAGGCATCAATACTCAATCTTCAATACTCAATCCTCAAACCTCAATCCTCAATCCTCAATCCTCAAACCTCAATCCTCAATCCTCAATATTCAATCATCAATACTCAATCTTCAATCCTCAATCCTCAATCCTCAATCCTCAATCCTCAATCCTCAATCCTCAATCCTCAATCCTAAATCCTCAATCCTCAATCCTCAATCCTCAATTCTCAAACCTCAATCCTCAGTCCTCAGTCGTCGAATCTCAATCCCCGACGCTTAGCACTCATCCTCAATCCTCAGTCCTCAATCCTCAATTCTCAATCCTCAATCCTTAATCCCCAGACTTCAAACATCAATATTCAACCCTGAATCCTCGTCCACAATCCACAACCCTCAATCCGCAGTCCTCAATATTCAATCATCAATATTCAATCTTCAATCCTCAATCCTCAATCCTCAATCCGCAATCCTCAATCCTCAATCTTCAACCCTGAATCCTCAATCCTCAATACTCAATCCTCAATCTTCAATCCTCAATACCCAGTCTTCAATCCTCAATCCTCAATCCTCAATACTCAATCCTCAATCCTCATTCTTCAATCCTCAATACCCAATCCTTAATCTTCAATCCTCAATCCTCAATCCGCAATCCCAATTCCTCAATCCTCATTCTTCAATCCTCAATACCCAATTCTTAATTTCAATCCTCAATCCTCAATCCTCATTTCTCAATCCTCAATCCTCAACCCTCAGCCCTCATCCTCCATCCACAGTACTCAATCCTCTATCCTCAATCTTCAATCCTCATTACCCAATCTTCAATCCTCATTCTTCAATCCTCAATCCTCAATCCTCAATCTTCAATCCTCAATACTCAATCTGCAATCCTCAATCCTCAAACCTCATTCCTCAATCCTCATTCCTCAATCCTCAATACCCAATCCTCAATCCTCAATCCTCAATCCTCAATCCTCAATCCTCAATCTTCAACCCTATATCCTCAATCCTCAATACTCAATCCTCAATCTTCAATCCTCAATACTCAATCTTCAATCCTCAATCCTCAATCCTCAATCCTCAATATTCGATCATCAATACTCAATCTTCAATCCTCATTCCTCAATCCCCAATTCTCAATCCTCAATCCTCAATCCTCAATCCTCAATCCTCAATCCTCAATCCACAATCCTCAACCTTCTATACTCAATAATCAATATCCAATCCTCAATCCTCACTCCGCAATCTTCAACCCTGAATCCTCAATCCTCAATACTCAATCCTCAATCTTCAATCCTCAATACTCAATCTTCAATCCTCAATCCCCAATCCTCAATCCTCAATCCTCAATCATCAATCCTCAATATTCAATCCTCAATACTCAATCTTCAATCCTCAATCCTCAATCCTCAATATTCAATCCTCAATACTCAATCTTCAATCATCAATCCTCAATCCCCAATTCTCAGTCGTCAATCCTCAGTCATCAATCCTCAATCTTCAATACTCAATCGTCAATCCTTAGTCCTCAATCCTCAATCCTCAATCCTCGTTCCTCAAACCTCAATCCTCAACCCTCAGTCTTCATCCTCAATCCTCAAACCTCAATCCTCAATCCTCAATATTCAACCCTCAGCCCTCATCCTCCATCCTCAATCCTCAATCCTCAATCCCAACCTTCAATCCTCAATTCTCAATCTTCAATCCTCGATCCTCAATCCTCAATCCTCAATATTCAATCATCAATACTCAATCTTCAACCCTCAATCTTCAATCCTCAATACTCAATCTTCAATACTCAATCCTCAATCCTCAATCCTCAATCCTCAATTCTCAGTCCTCAGGCATCAATACTCAATCTACAATGTTCAATCCTCAGTCCTTAATCCTCAATCCACAATCCTCAACCTTCAATACTCAATACTCAATCTTCAATCCTCAATCCTCAATCCTCAATCCTCAATCCTCAATCCTCAATCCTCAATCCTCAATCCTCAATATTCAATCCTCAATACTCAATCTTCAATCATCAATCCTCAATCCTCAATTCTCAGTCGTCAATCCTCAGTCATCAATCCTCAATCTTCAATACTCAATCGTCAATCCTTAGTCCTCAATCCTCAATCCTCAATCCTCGTTCCTCAAACCTCAATCCTCAACCCTCAGTCTTCATCCTCAATCCTCAAACCTCAATCCTCAATCCTCAATATTCAATCATCAATACTCAATCTTCAATCCTCAATCCTCAAACCTCAATCCTCAATCCTCATTCTTCAATCCTCAACTCTCAATCTTCAATCCTCAATCCTCAATCCTCAATCCTCAATCCTCATTCTTCAATCCTCAATACCCAATCCTCAATGTTCAATCCTCAATCCTCAATCCTTGATCCTAATTCCTCATTCCTCATTCTTCAGTCCTCAATACCCAATCCTCAATTTCAATGCTCAATCCTCAATCCTCATTTCTCAATCCTCAATCCTCAACCCTTAGCCCTCATCCTCCATCCTCAGTACTCAATCCTCTATCCTCAATCTTCAATCCTCAATACTCAATCCTCAATCCTCATTCCTCAAATCCTCAATCCTCAATCCTCAATCTTCAATGCTCAATACTCAATCTGCAATCCTCAATCCTCAAACCTCAATCCTCAATCCTCATTCCTCAATCCTCAATACCCAATCCTCAATCCTCAATTCTCAATCCTAAATCCTCAATATTCAATCAACAATACTCAATCTTCAATCCTCAATCTTTAATCCTCAATACTCAATCTGCAATCCTCAATCCTTAAACCTCAATCCTCAATCCTCATTCCTCAATCCTCAATACCCAATCCTCAATCCTCAATCCTCAATCCTCAATCCTCAATCCTCAATCTTCAACCCTGAATCCTCAATCCTCAATACTCAATCCTCAATCTTCAATCCTCAATACTCAATCTTCAATCCTCAATCCTCAATCCTCAATCCTCAATATTCAATCATCAATACTCAATCTTCAATCCTCAATCCTCAATCCTCAATTCTCAATCCTCAATCCTCAATCCTCAACCCTCAATCCTCAATCCTCAATGCTCAATCCACAATCCTCAACCTTCTATACTCAATAATCAATCTCCAATCCTAGATCGTCAATCCTCAATCCTCAATCCTCAATCTTCAACCCTGAATCCTCAATCCTCAATACTCAATACTCAATCTTCAATCCTCAATACTCAATCTTCAATCCTCAATCCTCAATCCTCAATCCTCAGTCCTCAATCTTCAACCCTCAACACTCAACCTTCAATCCTCAATCCTCAATACTCAATCCTCAATCCTCAATCTTCAATCCTCATCACTAATCTTCAATCCTCAATCCTCAATCCTCAATCCTCAACCCTCAATCCTCATTCTTCAATCCTCAATACCCAATCCTCAATTTCAATCCTCAATCCTCAATCCTCATTTCTCAATCCTCAATCCTCAACCGTCAGCCCTCATCCTCCATCCTCAATCCTCAATCCTCAATCCTCAATCTTCAATCCTCAATTCTCAATCTTCAATCCTCGATCCTCAATCATCAATCCTCAATCCTCAATCCTCAGGCATCAATACTCAATCTTCAATGCTCAATCCTCAATCCTCAATCCTCAATCCTCATTCCCAAACCCTCAATCCTCATTCCTCAAAGCTCAGTCCTCAAGCCTCAGCCCTCAACGTCCATCCTCAGTACTCAATCCTCTATCCTCAATCTTCAATACCCAATCCTCAATCTTCAGTCCTCAATCCTCAATCCTCAATCCTAATTCCTCAATCCTCATTCTTCAATCCTCAATACCCAATCCTCAATTTCTATCCTCAATCCTCAATCCTCATTTCTCAATCCTCAACCCTCAACCCTCAGCCCTCAACGTCCATCCTCAGTACTCAATCCTCTATCCTCAACCTTCAATCCTCAATACTCAATCTTCAATCCTCATTCCTCAATCCTCAATCCTCAATCCTCAATCTTCAATCCTCAAACATCAATCCTCAATTCTCAATCCTCAATCCTCAGTCCTCAGTCGTCGAACCTCAATCCCCGACCCTTAGCACTCATCCTCAATCCTCATTACTCAATCCTCAATCCTCAAACCTAAATCCTCTACCGTCTGTCCTCGTCCTCAATCCTCAAACCTCAATCCTCAATCCTCAATATTCAATCATCAATACTCAATCTTCAATCCTCAATCCTCAATCCTCAGTCCTCAATCCTCAAACCTCAATCCTCAATATTCAATCATCAGTACTCAATCTTCAACCCTCATTCCTCAATCCTCAATCCTCAATCCTCAATCTTCAATCCTCAAACATCAATCCTCAATTCTCAATCCTCAATCCTCAGTCCTCAGTCGTCGAACCTCAATCCCCGACCCTTAGCACTCATCCTCAATCCTCATTACTCAATCCTCAATCCTCAAACCTAAATCCTCTACCGTCTGTCCTCGTCCTCAATCCTCAAACCTCAATCCTCAATCCTCAATATTCAATCATCAATACTCAATCTTCAATCCTCAATCCTCAATCCTCAGTCCTCAATCCTCAAACCTCAATCCTCAATATTCAATCATCAGTACTCAATCTTCAACCCTCAATCTTCAATCCTCAATACTCAATCTTCAATCCTCAATTCTCAATCTTCAATCCTCGATCCTCAATCACCAATCCTCAATCCTCAATCCTCAGGCATCAATACTCAATCTTCAATGCTCAATCCTCAATCCTCAATCCTCAATCCTCATTCCCAAACCCTCAATCCTCATTCCTCAAAGCTCAATCCTCAACCCTCAGTCCTCATACTCAATTCTCAATTCTCAATCCTCAATCCTCAATCCTCAATCTTCAATCCTCAATAATCAATCTCCAATCCTCAATCCTCTATCCTCGATCCTCAATCCTCAGGCATCAATACTCAATCTTCAATACTCAATCCTCAATCCTCAATCCTCAATCCTCAATCCTCAAACCTCAATACTCAATCCTCAATATTCAATCATCAATACTCAATCTTCAATCCTCAATCCTCAATCCTCAATCCTCAATCCTCAATCCTCAATCCTCAATCCTCAATCCTCAATCCTCAATCATCAATCCTCAATCCTCAATTCTCAATCCTCAATCCTCAGTCCTCAGTCGTCGAATCTCAATCCCCGACGCTTAGCACTCATCCTCAATCCTCAGTCCTCAATCCTCAATCCTCAAACCTAAATCCTCTACCGTCAGTCCTCGTCCTCAATCCTCAAACCTCAATCCTCAATCCTCAATATTCAATCATGAATACTCAATCTTCAATCCTCAATCCTGAATCCTCAATCCTCAATCCTCAATCCTCAACCCTCAGTCTTCATCCTCAATCCTCAAACCTCAATCCTCAATCCTCAATATTCAACCCTCAGCCCTCATCCTCCATCCTCAATCCTCAATCCTCAATCCCCAACCTTCAATCCTCAATTCTCAATCTTCAATCCTCAACCCTCAGTCCTCATACTCAATTCTCAATTCTCAATCCTCAATCCTCAATGCACAATCTTCAATCCTCAATAATCAATCTCCAATCCTCAATCCTCTATCCTCGATCCTCAATCCTCAGGCATCAATACTCAATCTTCAATACTCAATCCTCAAACCTCAATCCTCAATCCTCAATCCTCAAACCTCAATCCTCAATCCTCAATATTCAATCATCAATACTCAATCTTCAATCCTCAATCCTCAATCCTCAATCCTCAATCCTCAATCCTCAATCCTCAATCCTCAATCCTAAATCCTCAATCCTCAATCCTCAATCCTCAATTCTCAAACCTCAATCCTCAGTCCTCAGTCGTCGAATCTCAATCCCCGACGCTTAGCACTCATCCTCAATCCTCAGTCCTCAATCCTCAATTCTCAATCCTCAATCCTTAATCCCCAGACTTCAAACATCAATATTCAACCCTGAATCCTCGTCCACAATCCACAACCCTCAATCCGCAGTCCTCAATATTCAATCATCAATATTCAATCTTCAATCCTCAATCCTCAATCCTCAATCCGCAATCCTCAATCCTCAATCTTCAACCCTGAATCCTCAATCCTCAATACTCAATCCTCAATCTTCAATCCTCAATACCCAGTCTTCAATCCTCAATCCTCAATCCTCAATACTCAATCCTCAATCCTCATTCTTCAATCCTCAATACCCAATCCTTAATCTTCAATCCTCAATCCTCAATCCGCAATCCCAATTCCTCAATCCTCATTCTTCAATCCTCAATACCCAATTCTCAATTTCAATCCTCAATCCTCAATCCTCATTTCTCAATCCTCAATCCTCAACCCTCAGCCCTCATCCTCCATCCACAGTACTCAATCCTCTATCCTCAATCTTCAATCCTCATTACCCAATCTTCAATCCTCATTCTTCAATCCTCAATCCTCAATCCTCAATCTTCAATCCTCAATACTCAATCTGCAATCCTCAATCCTCAAACCTCATTCCTCAATCCTCATTCCTCAATCCTCAATACCCAATCCTCAATCCTCAATCCTCAATCCTCAATCCTCAATCCTCAATCTTCAACCCTATATCCTCAATCCTCAATACTCAATCCTCAATCTTCAATCCTCAATACTCAATCTTCAATCCTCAATCCTCAATCCTCAATCCTCAATATTCGATCATCAATACTCAATCTTCAATCCTCATTCCTCAATCCCCAATTCTCAATCCTCAATCCTCAATCCTCAATCCTCAATCCTCAATCCTCAATCCACAATCCTCAACCTTCTATACTCAATAATCAATATCCAATCCTCAATCCTCACTCCGCAATCTTCAACCCTGAATCCTCAATCCTCAATACTCAATCCTCAATCTTCAATCCTCAATACTCAATCTTCAATCCTCAATCCCCAATCCTCAATCCTCAATCCTCAATCATCAATCCTCAATATTCAATCCTCAATACTCAATCTTCAATCCTCAATCCTCAATCCTCAATATTCAATCCTCAATACTCAATCTTCAATCATCAATCCTCAATCCCCAATTCTCAGTCGTCAATCCTCAGTCATCAATCCTCAATCTTCAATACTCAATCGTCAATCCTTAGTCCTCAATCCTCAATCCTCAATCCTCGTTCCTCAAACCTCAATCCTCAACCCTCAGTCTTCATCCTCAATCCTCAAACCTCAATCCTCAATCCTCAATATTCAACCCTCAGCCCTCATCCTCCATCCTCAATCCTCAATCCTCAATCCCAACCTTCAATCCTCAATTCTCAATCTTCAATCCTCGATCCTCAATCCTCAATCCTCAATATTCAATCATCAATACTCAATCTTCAACCCTCAATCTTCAATCCTCAATACTCAATCTTCAATACTCAATCCTCAATCCTCAATCCTCAATCCTCAATTCTCAGTCCTCAGGCATCAATACTCAATCTACAATGTTCAATCCTCAGTCCTTAATCCTCAATCCACAATCCTCAACCTTCAATACTCAATACTCAATCTTCAATCCTCAATCCTCAATCCTCAATCCTCAATCCTCAATCCTCAATCCTCAATCCTCAATCCTCAATATTCAATCCTCAATACTCAATCTTCAATCATCAATCCTCAATCCTCAATTCTCAGTCGTCAATCCTCAGTCATCAATCCTCAATCTTCAATACTCAATCGTCAATCCTTAGTCCTCAATCCTCAATCCTCAATCCTCGTTCCTCAAACCTCAATCCTCAACCCTCAGTCTTCATCCTCAATCCTCAAACCTCAATCCTCAATCCTCAATATTCAATCATCAATACTCAATCTTCAATCCTCAATCCTCAAACCTCAATCCTCAATCCTCATTCTTCAATCCTCAACTCTCAATCTTCAATCCTCAATCCTCAATCCTCAATCCTCAATCCTCATTCTTCAATCCTCAATACCCAATCCTCAATGTTCAATCCTCAATCCTCAATCCTTGATCCTAATTCCTCATTCCTCATTCTTCAGTCCTCAATACCCAATCCTCAATTTCAATGCTCAATCCTCAATCCTCATTTCTCAATCCTCAATCCTCAACCCTTAGCCCTCATCCTCCATCCTCAGTACTCAATCCTCTATCCTCAATCTTCAATCCTCAATACTCAATCCTCAATCCTCATTCCTCAAATCCTCAATCCTCAATCCTCAATCTTCAATGCTCAATACTCAATCTGCAATCCTCAATCCTCAAACCTCAATCCTCAATCCTCATTCCTCAATCCTCAATACCCAATCCTCAATCCTCAATTCTCAATCCTAAATCCTCAATATTCAATCAACAATACTCAATCTTCAATCCTCAATCTTTAATCCTCAATACTCAATCTGCAATCCTCAATCCTTAAACCTCAATCCTCAATCCTCATTCCTCAATCCTCAATACCCAATCCTCAATCCTCAATCCTCAATCCTCAATCCTCAATCCTCAATCTTCAACCCTGAATCCTCAATCCTCAATACTCAATCCTCAATCTTCAATCCTCAATACTCAATCTTCAATCCTCAATCCTCAATCCTCAATCCTCAATATTCAATCATCAATACTCAATCTTCAATCCTCAATCCTCAATCCTCAATTCTCAATCCTCAATCCTCAATCCTCAACCCTCAATCCTCAATCCTCAATGCTCAATCCACAATCCTCAACCTTCTATACTCAATAATCAATCTCCAATCCTAGATCGTCAATCCTCAATCCTCAATCCTCAATCTTCAACCCTGAATCCTCAATCCTCAATACTCAATACTCAATCTTCAATCCTCAATACTCAATCTTCAATCCTCAATCCTCAATCCTCAATCCTCAGTCCTCAATCTTCAACCCTCAACACTCAACCTTCAATCCTCAATCCTCAATACTCAATCCTCAATCCTCAATCTTCAATCCTCATCACTAATCTTCAATCCTCAATCCTCAATCCTCAATCCTCAACCCTCAATCCTCATTCTTCAATCCTCAATACCCAATCCTCAATTTCAATCCTCAATCCTCAATCCTCATTTCTCAATCCTCAATCCTCAACCGTCAGCCCTCATCCTCCATCCTCAATCCTCAATCCTCAATCCTCAATCTTCAATCCTCAATTCTCAATCTTCAATCCTCGATCCTCAATCATCAATCCTCAATCCTCAATCCTCAGGCATCAATACTCAATCTTCAATGCTCAATCCTCAATCCTCAATCCTCAATCCTCATTCCCAAACCCTCAATCCTCATTCCTCAAAGCTCAGTCCTCAAGCCTCAGCCCTCAACGTCCATCCTCAGTACTCAATCCTCTATCCTCAATCTTCAATACCCAATCCTCAATCTTCAGTCCTCAATCCTCAATCCTCAATCCTAATTCCTCAATCCTCATTCTTCAATCCTCAATACCCAATCCTCAATTTCTATCCTCAATCCTCAATCCTCATTTCTCAATCCTCAACCCTCAACCCTCAGCCCTCAACGTCCATCCTCAGTACTCAATCCTCTATCCTCAACCTTCAATCCTCAATACTCAATCTTCAATCCTCATTCCTCAATCCTCAATCCTCAATCCTCAATCTTCAATCCTCAAACATCAATCCTCAATTCTCAATCCTCAATCCTCAGTCCTCAGTCGTCGAACCTCAATCCCCGACCCTTAGCACTCATCCTCAATCCTCATTACTCAATCCTCAATCCTCAAACCTAAATCCTCTACCGTCTGTCCTCGTCCTCAATCCTCAAACCTCAATCCTCAATCCTCAATATTCAATCATCAATACTCAATCTTCAATCCTCAATCCTCAATCCTCAGTCCTCAATCCTCAAACCTCAATCCTCAATATTCAATCATCAGTACTCAATCTTCAACCCTCATTCCTCAATCCTCAATCCTCAATCCTCAATCTTCAATCCTCAAACATCAATCCTCAATTCTCAATCCTCAATCCTCAGTCCTCAGTCGTCGAACCTCAATCCCCGACCCTTAGCACTCATCCTCAATCCTCATTACTCAATCCTCAATCCTCAAACCTAAATCCTCTACCGTCTGTCCTCGTCCTCAATCCTCAAACCTCAATCCTCAATCCTCAATATTCAATCATCAATACTCAATCTTCAATCCTCAATCCTCAATCCTCAGTCCTCAATCCTCAAACCTCAATCCTCAATATTCAATCATCAGTACTCAATCTTCAACCCTCAATCTTCAATCCTCAATACTCAATCTTCAATCCTCAATTCTCAATCTTCAATCCTCGATCCTCAATCACCAATCCTCAATCCTCAATCCTCAGGCATCAATACTCAATCTTCAATGCTCAATCCTCAATCCTCAATCCTCAATCCTCATTCCCAAACCCTCAATCCTCATTCCTCAAAGCTCAATCCTCAACCCTCAGTCCTCATACTCAATTCTCAATTCTCAATCCTCAATCCTCAATCCTCAATCTTCAATCCTCAATAATCAATCTCCAATCCTCAATCCTCTATCCTCGATCCTCAATCCTCAGGCATCAATACTCAATCTTCAATACTCAATCCTCAATCCTCAATCCTCAATCCTCAATCCTCAAACCTCAATACTCAATCCTCAATATTCAATCATCAATACTCAATCTTCAATCCTCAATCCTCAATCCTCAATCCTCAATCCTCAATCCTCAATCCTCAATCCTCAATCCTCAATCCTCAATCATCAATCCTCAATCCTCAATTCTCAATCCTCAATCCTCAGTCCTCAGTCGTCGAATCTCAATCCCCGACGCTTAGCACTCATCCTCAATCCTCAGTCCTCAATCCTCAATCCTCAAACCTAAATCCTCTACCGTCAGTCCTCGTCCTCAATCCTCAAACCTCAATCCTCAATCCTCAATATTCAATCATGAATACTCAATCTTCAATCCTCAATCCTGAATCCTCAATCCTCAATCCTCAATCCTCAACCCTCAGTCTTCATCCTCAATCCTCAAACCTCAATCCTCAATCCTCAATATTCAACCCTCAGCCCTCATCCTCCATCCTCAATCCTCAATCCTCAATCCCCAACCTTCAATCCTCAATTCTCAATCTTCAATCCTCGATCCTCAATCCTCAATCCTCAGTATTCAATCATGAGTACTCAATCTTCAACCCTCAATCTTCAATCCTCAATACTCAATCTTCAATACTCAATCCTCAATCCTCAATCCTCAATCCTCAATTCTCAATCCTCAGGCATCAATACTCAATCTACAATGTTCAATCCTCAGTCCTTAATCCTCAATCCACAATCCTCAACCTTCAATACTCAATACTCAATCTTCAATCCTCAATCCTCAATCCTCAATCCTCAATATTCAATCATCAATACTCAATCTTCAATCCTCAATCCTCAAACCTCAATCCTCAATCCTCATTCTTCAATCCTCAACACTCAATCTTCAATCCTCAATCCTCAATCCTCAATCCTCAATCCTCATTCTTCAATCCTCAATACCCAATCCTCAATGTTCAATCCTCAATCCTCAATCCTCAATCCTAATACCTCAATCCTGATTCTTCAGTCCTCAATACCCAATCCTCAATTTCAATGCTCAATCCTCAATCCTCATTTCTCAATCCTCAATCCTCAACCCTTAGCCCTCATCCTCCATCCTCAGTACTCAATCCTCTATCCTCAATCTTCAATCCTCAATACTCAATCCTCAATCCTCATTCCTCAAATCCTCAATCCTCAATCCTCAATCTTCAATGCTCAATACTCAATCTGCAATCCTCAATCCTCAAACCTCAATCCTCAATCCTCATTCCTCAATCCTCAATACCCAATCCTCAATCCTCAATTCTCAATCCTAAATCCTCAATATTCAATCAACAATACTCAATCTTCAATCCTCAATCTTTAATCCTCAATACTCAATCTGCAATCCTCAATCCTTAAACCTCAATCCTCAATCCTCATTCCTCAATCCTCAATACCCAATCCTCAATCCTCAATCCTCAATCCTCAATCCTCAATCCTCAATCTTCAACCCTGAATCCTCAATCCTCAATACTCAATCCTCAATCTTCAATCCTCAATACTCAATCTTCAATCCTCAATCCTCAATCCTCAATCCTCAATATTCAATCATCAATACTCAATCTTCAATCCTCAATCCTCAATCCTCAATTCTCAATCCTCAATCCTCAATCCTCAACCCTCAATCCTCAATCCTCAATCCTCAATCCACAATCCTCAAGCTTCTATACTCAATAATCAATCTCCAATCCTAGATCGTCAATCCTCAATCCTCAATCCTCAATCTTCAACCCTGAATCCTCAATCCTCAATACTCAATACTCAATCTTCAATCCTCAATACTCAATCTTCAATCCTCAATCCTCAATCCTCAATCCTCAGTCCTCAATCTTCAACCCTCAACACTCAACCTTCAATCCTCAATCCTCAATACTCAATCCTCAATCCTCAATCTTCAATCCTCATCACTAATCTTCAATCCTCAATCCTCAATCCTCAATCCTCAACCCTCAATCCTCATTCTTCAATCCTCAATACCCAATCCTCAATTTCAATCCTCAATCCTCAATCCTCATTTCTCAATCCTCAATCCTCAACCGTCAGCCCTCATCCTCCATCCTCAATCCTCAATCCTCAATCCTCAATCTTCAATCCTCAATTCTCAATCTTCAATCCTCGATCCTCAATCATCAATCCTCAATCCTCAATCCTCAGGCATCAATACTCAATCTTCAATGCTCAATCCTCAATCCTCAATCCTCAATCCTCATTCCCAAACCCTCAATCCTCATTCCTCAAAGCTCAGTCCTCAAGCCTCAGCCCTCAACGTCCATCCTCAGTACTCAATCCTCTATCCTCAATCTTCAATACCCAATCCTCAATCTTCAGTCCTCAATCCTCAATCCTCAATCCTAATTCCTCAATCCTCATTCTTCAATCCTCAATACCCAATCCTCAATTTCTATCCTCAATCCTCAATCCTCATTTCTCAATCCTCAACCCTCAACCCTCAGCCCTCAACGTCCATCCTCAGTACTCAATCCTCTATCCTCAATCTTCAATCCTCAATACTCAATCTTCAATCCTCATTCCTCAATCCTCAATCCTCAATCCTCAATCTTCAATCCTCAAACATCAATCCTCAATTCTCAATCCTCAATCCTCAGTCCTCAGTCGTCGAACCTCAATCCCCGACCCTTAGCACTCATCCTCAATCCTCATTACTCAATCCTCAATCCTCAAACCTAAATCCTCTACCGTCTGTCCTCGTCCTCAATCCTCAAACCTCAATCCTCAATCCTCAATATTCAATCATCAATACTCAATCTTCAATCCTCAATCCTCAATCCTCAGTCCTCAATCCTCAAACCTCAATCCTCAATATTCAATCATCAGTACTCAATCTTCAACCCTCAATCTTCAATCCTCAATACTCAATCTTCAATCCTCAATCCTCAATCCTCAATCCTTAATCCTCAATCCTCAATATTCAATCCTCAATACTCAATCTTCAATCCTCAATCCTCAATCCTCAATATTCAATCCTCAATACTCAATCTTCAATCATCAATCCTCAATCCCCAATTCTCAGTCGTCAATCCTCAGTCATCAATCCTCAATCTTCAATACTCAATCGTCAATCCTTAGACCTCAATCCTCAATCCTCAATCCTCGTTCCTCAAACCTCAATCCTCAACCCTCAGTCTTCATCCTCAATCCTCAAACCTCAATCCTCAATCCTCAATATTCAACCCTCAGCCCTCATCCTCCATCCTCAATCCTCAATCCTCAATCCCCAACCTTCAATCCTCAATTCTCAATCTTCAATCCTCGATCCTCAATCCTCAATCCTCAATATTCAATCATCAATACTCAATCTTCAACCCTCAATCTTCAATCCTCAATACTCAATCTTCAATACTCAATCCTCAATCCTCAATCCTCAATCCTCAATTCTCAATCCTCAGGCATCAATATTCAATCTACAATGTTCAATCCTCAGTCCTTAATCCTCAATCCACAATCCTCAACCTTCAATACTCAATACTCAATCTTCAATCCTCAATCCTCAATCCTCAATCCTCAATCCTCAATATTCAATCATCAATACTCAATCTTCAATCCTCAATCCTCAAACCTCAATCCTCAATCCTCATTCTTCAATCCTCAAGACTCAATCCTCAATCCTCAATCCTCAATCCTCAATCCTCAATCCTCATTCTTCAATCCTCAATACCCAATCCTCAATGTTCAATCCTCAATCCTCAATCCTCAATCCTAATACCTCAATCCTGATTCTTCAGTCCTCAATACCCAATCCTCAATTTCAATGCTCAATCCTCAATCCTCATTTCTCAATCCTCAATCCTCAACCCTTAGCCCTCATCCTCCATCCTCAGTACTCAATGCTCTATCCTCAACCTTCAATCCTCAATACTCAATCCTCAATCCTCATTCCTCAAATCCTCAATCCTCAATCCTCAATCTTCAATGCTCAATACTCAATCTGCAATCCTCAATCCTCAAACCTCAATCCTCAATCCTCATTCCTCAATCCTCAATACCCAATCCTCGATCCTCAATTCTCAATCCTCAATCCTCAATATTCAATCATCAATACTCAATCTTCAATCCTCAACCTTTAATCCTCAATACTCAATCTTCAATCCTCAATCCTCAATCCTCAATCCTCAATCCTCAATCCTCAGGCATCAATACTCAATCTACAATGTTCAATCCTCAATCCTTAATCCTCAATCCACAATCCTCAACCTTCAATACTCAATATTCAATCTTCAATCCTCAATCCTCAATCCTCAATCCTCAATCCTCAATCCTCAATATTCAATCATCAATACTCAATCTTCAACCCTCAATCTTCAATCCTCAATACTCAATCTTCAATACTCAATCCTCAATCCTCAATCCTCAATCCTCAATTCTCAATCCTCAGGCATCAATACTCAATCTACAATGTTCAATCCTCAGTCCTTAATACTCAATCCACAATCCTCAACCTTCAATACTCAATACTCAATCTTCAATCCTCAATCCTCAATCCTCAATCCTCAATCCTCAATATTCAATCATCAATACTCAATCTTCAATCCTCAATCCTCAAACCTCAATCCTCAATCCTCATTCTTCAATCCTAAACACTCAATCTTCAATCCTCAATCCTCAATCCTCAACCCTCAATCCTCAATCCTCAATCTTCAACCCTGAATCCTCAATCCTCAATACTCAATCCACAATCTTCAATCCTCAATACTCAATCTTCAATCCTCAATCCTCAATCCTCAATCCTCAATCCTCAATCTTCAACCCTCAACACTCAATCTTCAATCCTCAATCCTCAATCCTCAATACTCAATCCTCAATCTTCAATCCTCAACACTAATCTTCAATCCTCAATCCTCAATCCTCAATCCTCAATCCTCATTCTTCAATCCTCAATACCCAATCCTCAATCTTCAATCCTCGATCCTCAAACCTCAATCCTAATTCCTCAATCCTCATTCCTCAATCCTCAATACCCAATCCTCAATTTCAATCCTCAATCCTCAATCCTCATTTCTCAATCCTCAATCCTCAACCCTCAGCCCTCATCCTCCATCCTCAATCCTCAATCCTCAATCCTCAATCGTCAATCCTCAATTCTCAATCCTCAATCCTCAGTCCTCAGTCGTCGAATCTCAATCCCCGACGCTTAGCGCTCATCCTCAATCCTCAGTCCTCAATCCTCAATCCTCAAACCTAAATCCTCTGCCGTCAGACCTCGTCCTCAATCCTCAAACCTCAATCCTCAATCCTCAATATTCAATCATCAATACTCGATCTTCAATCCTCAATCCTCAATCCTCAATCCTCAATCCTCAATCCTCAATCCTCAATCCTCAACATTCAATCATCAATACTCAATCTTCAACCCTCAATCTTCAATCCTCAATACTCAATCTTCAATCCTCAATCCTCAATCCTCAATCCTCAATCCTCAATCCTCAGGCATCAATACTCAATCTACAATATTCAATCCTCAATCCTTAATCCTCAATCCACAATCCTCAACCTTCAATACTCAATACTCAATCTTCAATCCTGAATCCTCAATCCTCAATCCTCAACCCTCAATCCGCAATATTCAGTCCTCAATACTCAATCTTCAGTCATCAATCCTCAATCCTTAGTCCTCAATCCTCAATCCTCAATCCTCGTTCCTCAAACCTCAATCCTCAACCCTCAGTCTTCATTCTCAATCCTCAAACCTCAATACTCAATCCTCAATATTCAATCATCAATACTCAATCTTCAATCCCCAATCTTCAAACCTCAATCCTCAATCCTCATTCTTCAATCCTAAATACCCAATCCTTAATCTGCAATCCTCAATCCTCAATCCTCAATTCTCAATCCTCAATCCTTAATCCTCAGACCTCAAACATCAATATTCAACCCTCAGTCCTCGTCCTCAATCCACAACACTCAATCCTCAGTCCTCAATATTCAATCATAAATATTCAATCTTCAATCCTCAATCCTCAATCCTCAATCCTCAATCCTCAATCCTCAAGCTTCAACCCTCAACACTCAATCTTCAATCCTCAATCCTCAATCCTCAATACTCAATCCTCAATCTTCAATCCTCAACACTAATCTTCAATCCTCAATCCTCAATCCTCAATCCTCAATCCTCATTCTTCAATCCTCAATACCCAATCCTCAATCTTCAACCCTCAATCCTCAAACCTCAATCCTAATCCCTCAATCCTCATTCTTCAATCCTCAATACCCAATCCTCAATTTCAATTCTCAATCCTCAATCCTCATTTCTCAATCCTCAATCCTCAACCCTCAGCACGCATCCTCCATCCTCAATCCTCAATCCTCAATACTCAATCCTCAATCCTCAATCCTCAATCTTCAATCCTCAATTCTCAATCTTCAATCCTCGATCCTCAATCCTCAATCCTCAATATTCAATCATCAATACTCAATCTTCAACCCTCAATCTTCAATCCTCAATACTCAATCTTCAATCCTCTATCCTCAATCCTCAATCCTCAATCCTCAATCCTCAGGCATCAATACTCAATCTACAATATTCAATCCTCAGTCCTTAATCCTCAATCCACAATCCTCAACCTTCAATACTCAATACTCAATATTCAATCCTCAATCCTCAATCCTCAATCCTCTATGCTCAATCCTCAATCCTCAATATTCAATCCTCAATGCTCAATCTTCAATCATGAATCCTCAATCCTCAATTCTCAGTCGTCAATCCTCAGTCATCAATCCTCAATCTTCAATACTCAATCGTCAATCCTTAGACCTCAATCCTCAATCCTCAATCCTCGTTCCTCAAACCTCAATCCTCAACCCTCAGTCTTCATCCTCAATCCTCAAACCTCAATCCTCAATCCTCAATATTCAATCATCAATCCTCAATCCTCAATCCTCAATCCTCAATCCTCAATCTTCAGTCCTCAACACTCAATGTTCAATCCTCAATCCTCAATCCTCAATCCTCAATCCTCAGTCTTCAATCCTCAATACCCGATCCTCAATCTTCAATCCTCAATCCTCAATCCTCAATTCTCAATCCTCAATCCTCAATCCTCAATCTTCAATCCTCAATTCTCAATCTTCAATCCTCGATCCTCAATCACCAATCCTCAATCCTCAATCCTCAGGCATCAATACTCAATCTTCAATGCTCAATCCTCAATCCTCAATCCTCAATCCTCATTCCCAAACCCTCAATCCTCATTCCTCAAAGCTCAATCCTCAACCCTCAGTCCTCATACTCAATTCTCAATTCTCAATCCTCAATCCTCAATCCTCAATCTTCAATCCTCAATAATCAATCTCCAATCCTCAATCCTCTATCCTCGATCCTCAATCCTCAGGCATCAATACTCAATCTTCAATACTCAATCCTCAATCCTCAATCCTCAATCCTCAATCCTCAAACCTCAATACTCAATCCTCAATATTCAATCATCAATACTCAATCTTCAATCCTCAATCCTCAATCCTCAATCCTCAATCCTCAATCCTCAATCCTCAATCCTCAATCCTCAATCATCAATCCTCAATCCTCAATTCTCAATCCTCAATCCTCAGTCCTCAGTCGTCGAATCTCAATCCCCGACGCTTAGCACTCATCCTCAATCCTCAGTCCTCAATCCTCAATCCTCAAACCTAAATCCTCTACCGTCAGTCCTCGTCCTCAATCCTCAAACCTCAATCCTCAATCCTCAATATTCAATCATGAATACTCAATCTTCAATCCTCAATCCTGAATCCTCAATCCTCAATCCTCAATCCTCAACCCTCAGTCTTCATCCTCAATCCTCAAACCTCAATCCTCAATCCTCAATATTCAACCCTCAGCCCTCATCCTCCATCCTCAATCCTCAATCCTCAATCCCCAACCTTCAATCCTCAATTCTCAATCTTCAATCCTCGATCCTCAATCCTCAATCCTCAGTATTCAATCATGAGTACTCAATCTTCAACCCTCAATCTTCAATCCTCAATACTCAATCTTCAATACTCAATCCTCAATCCTCAATCCTCAATTCTCAATCCTCAGGCATCAATACTCAATCTACAATGTTCAATCCTCAGTCCTTAATCCTCAATCCACAATCCTCAACCTTCAATACTCAATACTCAATCTTCAATCCTCAATCCTCAATCCTCAATCCTCAATATTCAATCATCAATACTCAATCTTCAATCCTCAATCCTCAAACCTCAATCCTCAATCCTCATTCTTCAATCCTCAACACTCAATCTTCAATCCTCAATCCTCAATCCTCAATCCTCAATCCTCATTCTTCAATCCTCAATACCCAATCCTCAATGTTCAATCCTCAATCCTCAATCCTCAATCCTAATACCTCAATCCTGATTCTTCAGTCCTCAATACCCAATCCTCAATTTCAATGCTCAATCCTCAATCCTCATTTCTCAATCCTCAATCCTCAACCCTTAGCCCTCATCCTCCATCCTCAGTACTCAATGCTCTATCCTCAATCATCAATCCTCAATACTCAATCCTCAATCCTCATTCCTCAAATCCTCAATCCTCAATCCTCAATCTTCAATGCACAATACTCAATCTGCAATCCTCAATCCTCAAACCTCAATCCTCAATCCTCATTCCTCAATCCTCAATACCCAATCCTCAATCCTCAATTCTCAATCCTCAATCCTCAATATTCAATCATCAATACTCAATCTTCAATCCTCAATCTTTAATCCTCAATACTCAATCTTCAATCCTCAATCCTCAATCCTCAATCCTCAATCCTCAATCCTCAGGCATCAATACTCAATCTACAATGTTCAATCCTCAATCCTTAATCCTCAATCCACAATCCTCAACCTTCAATACTCAATATTCAATCTTCAATCCTCAATCCTCAATCCTCAATCCTCAATCCTCAATCCTCAATATTCAATCATCAATACTCAATCTTCAACCCTCAATCTTCAATCCTCAATACTCAATCTTCAATACTCAATCCTCAATCCTCAATCCTCAATCCTCAATTCTCAGTCCTCAGGCATCAATACTCAATCTACAATATTCAATCCTCAGTCCTTAATACTCAATCCACAATCCTCAACCTTCAATACTCAATACTCAATCTTCAATCCTCAATCCTCAATCCTCAATCCTCAATCCTCAATATTCAATCATCAATACTCAATCTTCAATCCTCATTCCTCAAACCTCAATCCTCAATCCTCACTCTTCAATCCTCAACACTCAATCTTCAATCCTCAATCCTCAATCCTCAACCCTCAATCCTCAATCCTCAATCTTCAACCCTGAATCCTCAATCCTCAATACTCAATCCTCAATCTTCAATCCTCAATACTCAATCTTCAATCCTCAATCCTCAATCCTCAATCCTCAATCCTCAATCTTCAACCCTCAACACTCAATCTTCAATCCTCAATCCTCAATCCTCAATACTCAATCCTCAATCTTCAATCCTCAACACTAATCTTCAATCCTCAATCCTCAATCCTCAATCCTCAATCCTCATTCTTCAATCCTCAATACCCAATCCTCAATCTTCAATCCTCGATCCTCAAACCTCAATCCTAATTCCTCAATCCTCATTCCTCAATCCTCAATACCCAATCCTCAATTTCAATCCTCAATCCTCAATCCTCATTTCTCAATCCTCAATCCTCAACCCTCAGCCCTCATCCTCCATCCTCAATCCTCAATCCTCAATCCTCAATCTTCAATCCTCAATGCTCAATCTTCAATCCTCGATCCTCAATCATCAATCCTCAATCCTCAATCCTCAGGCATCAATACTCAATCTTCAATGCTCGATCCTCAATCCTCAATCCTCAATCCTCATTCCCCAACCCTCAATCCTCATTCCTCAAAGCTCAATCCTCAACCCTCAGTCCTCATACTCAATTCTCAATCCTCAATCCTCAATCCTCAATCCTCAATCTTCAATCCTCAATAATCAATCACCAATCCTAAATACTCTATCCTCGATCCTCAATCCTCAGGCATCAATACTCAATCTTCAATACTCAATCCTCAATCCTCAATCCTCAATCCTCAATCCTCAAACCTCAATCCTCAATCCTCAATATTCAATCATCAATACTCAATCTTCAATCCTCAATCCTCAATCCTCAATCCTCAATCCTCATTCCCAAACCCTCAATCCTCATTCCTCAAAGCTCAATCCTCAACCCTCAGTCCTCATACTCAATTCTCAATTCTCAATCCTCAATCCTCAATCCTCAATCTTCAATCCTCAATAATCAATCTCCAATCCTCAATCCTCTATCCTCGATCCTCAATCCTCAGGCATCAATACTCAATCTTCAATACTCAATCCTCAATCCTCAATCCTCAATCCTCAATCCTCAAACCTCAATACTCAATCCTCAATATTCAATCATCAATACTCAATCTTCAATCCTCAATCCTCAATCCTCAATCCTCAATCCTCAATCCTCAATCCTCAATCCTCAATCCTCAATCATCAATCCTCAATCCTCAATTCTCAATCCTCAATCCTCAGTCCTCAGTCGTCGAATCTCAATCCCCGACGCTTAGCACTCATCCTCAATCCTCAGTCCTCAATCCTCAATCCTCAAACCTAAATCCTCTACCGTCAGTCCTCGTCCTCAATCCTCAAACCTCAATCCTCAATCCTCAATATTCAATCATGAATACTCAATCTTCAATCCTCAATCCTGAATCCTCAATCCTCAATCCTCAATCCTCAACCCTCAGTCTTCATCCTCAATCCTCAAACCTCAATCCTCAATCCTCAATATTCAACCCTCAGCCCTCATCCTCCATCCTCAATCCTCAATCCTCAATCCCCAACCTTCAATCCTCAATTCTCAATCTTCAATCCTCGATCCTCAATCCTCAATCCTCAGTATTCAATCATGAGTACTCAATCTTCAACCCTCAATCTTCAATCCTCAATACTCAATCTTCAATACTCAATCCTCAATCCTCAATCCTCAATCCTCAATTCTCAATCCTCAGGCATCAATACTCAATCTACAATGTTCAATCCTCAGTCCTTAATCCTCAATCCACAATCCTCAACCTTCAATACTCAATACTCAATCTTCAATCCTCAATCCTCAATCCTCAATCCTCAATATTCAATCATCAATACTCAATCTTCAATCCTCAATCCTCAATATTCAATCATCAATACTCAATCTTCAATCCTCAATCCTCAATCCTCAATCCTCAATCTTCAATCCTCAATCCTCAATCCTCAATCCTCAATCCTCAATCCTCAATCCTCAATTCTCAATCCTCAATCCTCAGTCCTCAGTCGTCGAATCTCAATCCCCGACGCTTAGCACTCATCCTCAATCCTCAGTCCTCAATCCTCAATCCTCAAACCTAAATCCTCTACCGTCAGTCCTCGTCCTCAATCCTCAAACCTCTATCCTCAATCCTCAATATTCAATCATCAATACTCAATCTTCAATCCTCAATCCTGAATCCTCAATCCTCAATCCTCAATCCTCAATCCTCAATATTCAATCATCAATACTCAATCTTCAACCCTCAATCTTCAATCCTCAATACTCAATCTTCAATCCTCAATCCTCAATCCTCAATCCTCAATCCTCAATCTTCAATCCTCAACACTCAATCTTCAATCCTCAATCCTCAATCCTCAATCCTCAATCCTCAATCCTCATTCTTCAATCCTCAATACCCAATCCTCAATCTTCAATCCTCAATCCTCAATCCTCAATCCCAATTCCTCAATCCTCATTCTTCAATCCTCAATACCCAATCCTCAATTTCAATCCTCAATCCTCAATCCTCATTTCTCAATCCTCAATCCTCAACCCTCAGCCCTCATCCTCCATCCTCAGTACTCAATCCTCTATCCTCAATCTTGAATCCTCAATACCCAATCTTCAATCCTCATTCCTCAATCCTCAATCCTCAATCCTCAATCTTCAATCCTCAATACTCAATCTGCAACCCTCAATCCTCAAACCTCAATCCTCAATCCTCATTCCGCAATCCTCAATACCCAATCCTCAATCCTCAGTACTCAATCCTCAATCCTCAATCCTCAATCTTCAACCCTGAATCCTCAATCCTCAATACTCAATCCTCAACCTTCAATACTCAATACTCAATCTTCAATCCTCAATCCTCAATCCTCAATCCTCAATATTCAATCATCAATACTCAATCTTCAATCCTCATTCCTCAATCCCCAATTCTCAATCCTCAATCCTCAATCCTCAATCCTCAGTCCTCATACTCAATTCTCAATTCTCAATCCTCAATCCTCAATCCTCAATCTTCAATCCTCAATAATCAATCTCCAATCCTCAATCCTCAATCCTCGATCCTCAATCCTCAGGCATCAATACTCAATCTTCAATACTCAATCCTCAATCCTCAATCCTCAATCCTCAATCCTCAGACCTCAATCCTTAATCCTCAATATTCAATCATCAATACTCAATCTTCAATCCTCAATCGTCAATCCTCAATTCTCAATCCTCAATCCTCAATCCTCAGTCCTCAGTCGTCGAATCTCAATCCCCGACGCTTAGCACTCATCCTCAATCCTCAGTCCTCAATCCTCAATCCTCAAACCTAAATCCTCTGCCGTCAGTCCTCGTCCTCAATCCTCAAACCTCAATCCTCAATCCTCAATATTCAACCCTCAGCCCTCATCCTCCATCCTCAATCCTCAATCCTCAATCCCCAACCTTCAATCCTCAATTCTCAATCTTCAATCCTCGATCCTCAATCCTCAATCCTCAGTATTCAATCATGAGTACTCAATCTTCAACCCTCAATCTTCAATCCTCAATACTCAATCTTCAATACTCAATCCTCAATCCTCAATCCTCAATCCTCAATTCTCAATCCTCAGGCATCAATACTCAATCTACAATGTTCAATCCTCAGTCCTTAATCCTCAATCCACAATCCTCAACCTTCAATACTCAATACTCAATCTTCAATCCTCAATCCTCAATCCTCAATCCTCAATATTCAATCATCAATACTCAATCTTCAATCCTCAATCCTCAAACCTCAATCCTCAATCCTCATTCTTCAATCCTCAACACTCAATCTTCAATCCTCAATCCTCAATCCTCAATCCTCAATCCTCATTCTTCAATCCTCAATACCCAATCCTCAATGTTCAATCCTCAATCCTCAATCCTCAATCCTAATACCTCAATCCTGATTCTTCAGTCCTCAATACCCAATCCTCAATTTCAATGCTCAATCCTCAATCCTCATTTCTCAATCCTCAATCCTCAACCCTTAGCCCTCATCCTCCATCCTCAGTACTCAATGCTCTATCCTCAATCATCAATCCTCAATACTCAATCCTCAATCCTCATTCCTCAAATCCTCAATCCTCAATCCTCAATCTTCAATGCACAATACTCAATCTGCAATCCTCAATCCTCAAACCTCAATCCTCAATCCTCATTCCTCAATCCTCAATACCCAATCCTCAATCCTCAATTCTCAATCCTCAATCCTCAATATTCAATCATCAATACTCAATCTTCAATCCTCAATCTTTAATCCTCAATACTCAATCTTCAATCCTCAATCCTCAATCCTCAATCCTCAATCCTCAATCCTCAGGCATCAATACTCAATCTACAATGTTCAATCCTCAATCCTTAATCCTCAATCCACAATCCTCAACCTTCAATACTCAATATTCAATCTTCAATCCTCAATCCTCAATCCTCAATCCTCAATCCTCAATCCTCAATATTCAATCATCAATACTCAATCTTCAACCCTCAATCTTCAATCCTCAATACTCAATCTTCAATACTCAATCCTCAATCCTCAATCCTCAATCCTCAATTCTCAGTCCTCAGGCATCAATACTCAATCTACAATGTTCAATCCTCAGTCCTTAATACTCAATCCACAATCCTCAACCTTCAATACTCAATACTCAATCTTCAATCCTCAATCCTCAATCCTCAATCCTCAATCCTCAATATTCAATCATCAATACTCAATCTTCAATCCTCATTCCTCAAACCTCAATCCTCAATCCTCACTCTTCAATCCTCAACACTCAATCTTCAATCCTCAATCCTCAATCCTCAACCCTCAATCCTCAATCCTCAATCTTCAACCCTGAATCCTCAATCCTCAATACTCAATCCTCAATCTTCAATCCTCAATACTCAATCTTCAATCCTCAATCCTCAATCCTCAATCCTCAATCCTCAATCTTCAACCCTCAACACTCAATCTTCAATCCTCAATCCTCAATCCTCAATACTCAATCCTCAATCTTCAATCCTCAACACTAATCTTCAATCCTCAATCCTCAATCCTCAATCCTCAATCCTCATTCTTCAATCCTCAATACCCAATCCTCAATCTTCAATCCTCGATCCTCAAACCTCAATCCTAATTCCTCAATCCTCATTCCTCAATCCTCAATACCCAATCCTCAATTTCAATCCTCAATCCTCAATCCTCATTTCTCAATCCTCAATCCTCAACCCTCAGCCCTCATCCTCCATCCTCAATCCTCAATCCTCAATCCTCAGTCTTCAATCCTCAATGCTCAATCTTCAATCCTCGATCCTCAATCGTCAATCCTCAATCCTCAATCCTCAGGCATCAATACTCAATCTTCAATGCTCAATCCTCAATCCTCAATCCTCAATCCTCATTCCCCAACCCTCAATCCTCATTCCTCAAAGCTCAATCCTCAACCCTCAGTCCTCATACTCAATTCTCAATCCTCAATCCTCAATCCTCAATCCTCAATCTTCAATCCTCAATAATCAATCACCAATCCTAAATACTCTATCCTCGATCCTCAACCCTCAGGCATCAATACTCAATCTTCAATACTCAATCCTCAATCCTCAATCCTCAATCCTCAATCCTCAAACCTCAATCCTCAATCCTCAATATTCAATCATCAATACTCAATCTTCAATCCTCAATCCTCAATCCTCAATCCTCAATCTTCAATCCTCAATCCTCAATCCTCAATCCTCAATCCTCAATCCTCAATCCTCAATTCTCAATCCTCAATCCTCAGTCCTCAGTCGTCGAATCTCAATCCCCGACGCTTAGCACTCATCCTCAATCCTCAGTCCTCAATCCTCAATCCTCAAACCTAAATCCTCTACCGTCAGTCCTCGTCCTCAATCCTCAAACCTCAATCCTCAATCCTCAATATTCAATCATCAATACTCAATCTTCAATCCTCAATCCTGAATCCTCAATCCTCAATCCTCAATCCTCAATCCTCAATATTCAATCATCAATACTCAATCTTCAACCCTCAATCTTCAATCCTCAATACTCAATCTTCAATCCTCAATCCTCAATCCTCAATCCTCAATCCTCAATCTTCAATCCTCAACACTCAATCTTCAATCCTCAATCCTCAATCCTCAATCCTCAATCCTCAATCCTCATTCTTCAATCCTCAATACCCAATCCTCAATCTTCAATCCTCAATCCTCAATCCTCAATCCCAATTCCTCAATCCTCATTCTTCAATCCTCAATACCCAATCCTCAATTTCAATCCTCAATCCTCAATCCTCATTTCTCAATCCTCAATCCTCAACCCTCAGCCCTCATCCTCCATCCTCAGTACTCAATCCTCTATCCTCAATCTTGAATCCTCAATACCCAATCTTCAATCCTCATTCCTCAATCCTCAATCCTCAATCCTCAATCTTCAATCCTCAATACTCAATCTGCAACCCTCAATCCTCAAACCTCAATCCTCAATCCTCATTCCGCAATCCTCAATACCCAATCCTCAATCCTCAGTACTCAATCCTCAATCCTCAATCCTCAATCTTCAACCCTGAATCCTCAATCCTCAATACTCAATCCTCAACCTTCAATACTCAATACTCAATCTTCAATCCTCAATCCTCAATCCTCAATCCTCAATATTCAATCATCAATACTCAATCTTCAATCCTCATTCCTCAATCCCCAATTCTCAATCCTCAATCCTCAATCCTCAATCCTCAGTCCTCATACTCAATTCTCAATTCTCAATCCTCAATCCTCAATCCTCAATCTTCAATCCTCAATAATCAATCTCCAATCCTCAATCCTCAATCCTCGATCCTCAATCCTCAGGCATCAATACTCAATCTTCAATACTCAATCCTCAATCCTCAATCCTCAATCCTCAATCCTCAGACCTCAATCCTTAATCCTCAATATTCAATCATCAATACTCAATCTTCAATCCTCAATCGTCAATCCTCAATTCTCAATCCTCAATCCTCAATCCTCAGTCCTCAGTCGTCGAATCTCAATCCCCGACGCTTAGCACTCATCCTCAATCCTCAGTCCTCAATCCTCAATCCTCAAACCTAAATCCTCTGCCGTCAGTCCTCGTCCTCAATCCTCAAACCTCAATCCTCAATCCTCAATATTCAATCATCAATACTCGATCTTCAATCCTCAATCCTCAATCCTCAATCCTCAATCCTCAATCCTCAATCCTCAATCCTCAACATTCAATCATCAATACTCAATCTTCAACCCTCAATCTTCAATCCTCAATACTCAATATTCAATCCTCAATCCTCAATCCTCAATCCTCAATCCTCAATCCTCAGGCATCAATACTCAATCTACAATATTCAATCCTCAATCCTTAATCCTCAATCCACAATCCTCAACCTTCAATACTCAATACTCAATCTTCAATCCTGAATCCTCAATCCTCAATCCTCAACCCTCAATCCGCAATATTCAGTCCTCAATACTCAATCTTCAGTCATCAATCCTCAATCCTTAGTCCTCAATCCTCAATCCTCAATCCTCGTTCCTCAAACCTCAATCCTCAACCCTCAGTCTTCATTCTCAATCCTCAAACCTCAATACTCAATCCTCAATATTCAATCATCAATACTCAATCTTCAATCCCCAATCCTCAAACCTCAATCCTCAATCCTCATTCTTCAATCCTAAATACCAAATCCTTAATCTGCAATCCTCAATCCTCAATCCTCAATTCTCAATCCTCAATCCTTAATCCTCAGACCTCAAACATCAATATTCAACCCTCAGTCCTCGTCCTCAATCCACAACACTCAATCCTCAGTCCTCAATATTCAATCATAAATATTCAATCTTCAATCCTCAATCCTCAATCCTCAATCCTCAATCCTCAATCCTCAAGCTTCAACCCTCAACACTCAATCTTCAATCCTCAATCCTCAATCCTCAATACTCAATCCTCAATCCTCAATCCTCAATCCTCATTCTTCAATCCTCAATACCCAATCCTCAATGTTCAATCCTCAATCCTCAATCCTCAATCCTAATACCTCAATCCTGATTCTTCAGTCCTCAATACCCAATCCTCAATTTCAATGCTCAATCCTCAATCCTCATTTCTCAATCCTCAATCCTCAACCCTTAGCCCTCATCCTCCATCCTCAGTACTCAATGCTCTATCCTCAATCATCAATCCTCAATACTCAATCCTCAATCCTCATTCCTCAAATCCTCAATCCTCAATCCTCAATCTTCAATGCACAATACTCAATCTGCAATCCTCAATCCTCAAACCTCAATCCTCAATCCTCATTCCTCAATCCTCAATACCCAATCCTCAATCCTCAATTCTCAATCCTCAATCCTCAATATTCAATCATCAATACTCAATCTTCAATCCTCAATCTTTAATCCTCAATACTCAATCTTCAATCCTCAATCCTCAATCCTCAATCCTCAATCCTCAATCCTCAGGCATCAATACTCAATCTACAATGTTCAATCCTCAATCCTTAATCCTCAATCCACAATCCTCAACCTTCAATACTCAATATTCAATCTTCAATCCTCAATCCTCAATCCTCAATCCTCAATCCTCAATCCTCAATATTCAATCATCAATACTCAATCTTCAACCCTCAATCTTCAATCCTCAATACTCAATCTTCAATACTCAATCCTCAATCCTCAATCCTCAATCCTCAATCCTCAATTCTCAGTCCTCAGGCATCAATACTCAATCTACAATGTTCAATCCTCAGTCCTTAATACTCAATCCACAATCCTCAACCTTCAATACTCAATACTCAATCTTCAATCCTCAATCCTCAATCCTCAATCCTCAATCCTCAATATTCAATCATCAATACTCAATCTTCAATCCTCATTCCTCAAACCTCAATCCTCAATCCTCACTCTTCAATCCTCAACACTCAATCTTCAATCCTCAATCCTCAATCCTCAACCCTCAATCCTCAATCCTCAATCTTCAACCCTGAATCCTCAATCCTCAATACTCAATCCTCAATCTTCAATCCTCAATACTCAATCTTCAATCCTCAATCCTCAATCCTCAATCCTCAATCCTCAATCTTCAACCCTCAACACTCAATCTTCAATCCTCAATCCTCAATCCTCAATACTCAATCCTCAATCTTCAATCCTCAACACTAATCTTCAATCCTCAATCCTCAATCCTCAATCCTCAATCCTCATTCTTCAATCCTCAATACCCAATCCTCAATCTTCAATCCTCGATCCTCAAACCTCAATCCTAATTCCTCAATCCTCATTCCTCAATCCTCAATACCCAATCCTCAATTTCAATCCTCAATCCTCAATCCTCATTTCTCAATCCTCAATCCTCAACCCTCAGCCCTCATCCTCCATCCTCAATCCTCAATCCTCAATCCTCAATCTTCAATCCTCAATGCTCAATCTTCAATCCTCGATCCTCAATCATCAATCCTCAATCCTCAATCCTCAGGCATCAATACTCAATCTTCAATGCTCAATCCTCAATCCTCAATCCTCAATCCTCATTCCCCAACCCTCAATCCTCATTCCTCAAAGCTCAATCCTCAACCCTCAGTCCTCATACTCAATTCTCAATCCTCAATCCTCAATCCTCAATCCTCAATCTTCAATCCTCAATAATCAATCACCAATCCTAAATACTCTATCCTCGATCCTCAACCCTCAGGCATCAATACTCAATCTTCAATACTCAATCCTCAATCCTCAATCCTCAATCCTCAATCCTCAAACCTCAATCCTCAATCCTCAATATTCAATCATCAATACTCAATCTTCAATCCTCAATCCTCAATCCTCAATCCTCAATCTTCAATCCTCAATCCTCAATCCTCAATCCTCAATCCTCAATCCTCAATCCTCAATTCTCAATCCTCAATCCTCAGTCCTCAGTCGTCGAATCTCAATCCCCGACGCTTAGCACTCATCCTCAATCCTCAGTCCTCAATCCTCAATCCTCAAACCTAAATCCTCTACCGTCAGTCCTCGTCCTCAATCCTCAAACCTCAATCCTCAATCCTCAATATTCAATCATCAATACTCAATCTTCAATCCTCAATCCTGAATCCTCAATCCTCAATCCTCAATCCTCAATCCTCAATATTCAATCATCAATACTCAATCTTCAACCCTCAATCTTCAATCCTCAATACTCAATCTTCAATCCTCAATCCTCAATCCTCAATCCTCAATCCTCAATCTTCAATCCTCAACACTCAATCTTCAATCCTCAATCCTCAATCCTCAATCCTCAATCCTCAATCCTCATTCTTCAATCCTCAATACCCAATCCTCAATCTTCAATCCTCAATCCTCAATCCTCAATCCCAATTCCTCAATCCTCATTCTTCAATCCTCAATACCCAATCCTCAATTTCAATCCTCAATCCTCAATCCTCATTTCTCAATCCTCAATCCTCAACCCTCAGCCCTCATCCTCCATCCTCAGTACTCAATCCTCTATCCTCAATCTTGAATCCTCAATACCCAATCTTCAATCCTCATTCCTCAATCCTCAATCCTCAATCCTCAATCTTCAATCCTCAATACTCAATCTGCAACCCTCAATCCTCAAACCTCAATCCTCAATCCTCATTCCGCAATCCTCAATACCCAATCCTCAATCCTCAGTACTCAATCCTCAATCCTCAATCCTCAATCTTCAACCCTGAATCCTCAATCCTCAATACTCAATCCTCAACCTTCAATCCTCAATACTCAATCTTCAATCCTCAATCCTCAATCCTCAATCCTCAATATTCAATCATCAATACTCAATCTTCAATCCTCATTCCTCAATCCCCAATTCTCAATCCTCAATCCTCAATCCTCAATCCTCAGTCCTCATACTCAATTCTCAATTCTCAATCCTCAATCCTCAATCCTCAATCTTCAATCCTCAATAATCAATCTCCAATCCTCAATCCTCAATCCTCGATCCTCAATCCTCAGGCATCAATACTCAATCTTCAATACTCAATCCTCAATCCTCAATCCTCAATCCTCAATCCTCAGACCTCAATCCTTAATCCTCAATATTCAATCATCAATACTCAATCTTCAATCCTCAATCGTCAATCCTCAATTCTCAATCCTCAATCCTCAATCCTCAGTCCTCAGTCGTCGAATCTCAATCCCCGACGCTTAGCACTCATCCTCAATCCTCAGTCCTCAATCCTCAATCCTCAAACCTAAATCCTCTGCCGTCAGTCCTCGTCCTCAATCCTCAAACCTCAATCCTCAATCCTCAATATTCAATCATCAATACTCGATCTTCAATCCTCAATCCTCAATCCTCAATCCTCAATCCTCAATCCTCAATCCTCAATCCTCAACATTCAATCATCAATACTCAATCTTCAACCCTCAATCTTCAATCCTCAATACTCAATATTCAATCCTCAATCCTCAATCCTCAATCCTCAATCCTCAATCCTCAGGCATCAATACTCAATCTACAATATTCAATCCTCAATCCTTAATCCTCAATCCACAATCCTCAACCTTCAATACTCAATACTCAATCTTCAATCCTGAATCCTCAATCCTCAATCCTCAACCCTCAATCCGCAATATTCAGTCCTCAATACTCAATCTTCAGTCATCAATCCTCAATCCTTAGTCCTCAATCCTCAATCCTCAATCCTCGTTCCTCAAACCTCAATCCTCAACCCTCAGTCTTCATTCTCAATCCTCAAACCTCAATACTCAATCCTCAATATTCAATCATCAATACTCAATCTTCAATCCCCAATCCTCAAACCTCAATCCTCAATCCTCATTCTTCAATCCTAAATACCAAATCCTTAATCTGCAATCCTCAATCCTCAATCCTCAATTCTCAATCCTCAATCCTTAATCCTCAGACCTCAAACATCAATATTCAACCCTCAGTCCTCGTCCTCAATCCACAACACTCAATCCTCAGTCCTCAATATTCAATCATAAATATTCAATCTTCAATCCTCAATCCTCAATCCTCAATCCTCAATCCTCAATCCTCAAGCTTCAACCCTCAACACTCAATCTTCAATCCTCAATCCTCAATCCTCAATACTCAATCCTCAATCTTCAATCCTCAACACTAATCTTCAATCCTCAATCCTCAATCCTCAATCCTCAATCCTCATCCTTCAATCCTCAATACCCAATCCTCAATCTTCAACCCTCAATCCTCAAACCTCAATCCTAATCCCTCAATCCTCATTCTTCAATCCTCAATACCCAATCCTCAATTTCAATTCTCAATCCTCAATCCTCATTTCTCAATCCTCAATCCTCAACCCTCAGCACGCATCCTCCATCCTCAATCCTCAATCCTCAATACTCAATCCTCAATCCTCAATCCTCAATCTTCAATCCTCAATTCTCAATCTTCAATCCTCGATCCTCAATCCTCAATCCTCAATATTCAATCATCAATACTCAATCTTCAACCCTCAATCTTCAATCCTCAATACTCAATCTTCAATCCTCTATCCTCAATCCTCAATCCTCAATCCTCAATCCTCAGGCATCAATACTCAATCTACAATATTCAATCCTCAGTCCTTAATCCTCAATCCACAATCCTCAACCTTCAATACTCAATACTCAATATTCAATCCTCAATCCTCAATCCTCAATCCTCTATGCTCAATCCTCAATCCTCAATATTCAATCCTCAATCCTCAATCCTCAATCCTAATACCTCAATCCTGATTCTTCAGTCCTCAATACCCAATCCTCAATTTCAATGCTCAATCCTCAATCCTCATTTCTCAATCCTCAATCCTCAACCCTTAGCCCTCATCCTCCATCCTCAGTACTCAATGCTCTATCCTCAATCATCAATCCTCAATACTCAATCCTCAATCCTCATTCCTCAAATCCTCAATCCTCAATCCTCAATCTTCAATGCACAATACTCAATCTGCAATCCTCAATCCTCAAACCTCAATCCTCAATCCTCATTCCTCAATCCTCAATACCCAATCCTCAATCCTCAATTCTCAATCCTCAATCCTCAATATTCAATCATCAATACTCAATCTTCAATCCTCAATCTTTAATCCTCAATCCTCAATCCTCAATATTCAATCATCAATACTCAATCTTCAATCCTCATTCCTCAAACCTCAATCCTCAATCCTCACTCTTCAATCCTCAACACTCAATCTTCAATCCTCAATCCTCAATCCTCAACCCTCAATCCTCAATCCTCAATCTTCAACCCTGAATCCTCAATCCTCAATACTCAATCCTCAATCTTCAATCCTCAATACTCAATCTTCAATCCTCAATCCTCAATCCTCAATCCTCAATCCTCAATCTTCAACCCTCAACACTCAATCTTCAATCCTCAATCCTCAATCCTCAATACTCAATCCTCAATCTTCAATCCTCAACACTAATCTTCAATCCTCAATCCTCAATCCTCAATCCTCAATCCTCATTCTTCAATCCTCAATACCCAATCCTCAATCTTCAATCCTCGATCCTCAAACCTCAATCCTAATTCCTCAATCCTCATTCCTCAATCCTCAATACCCAATCCTCAATTTCAATCCTCAATCCTCAATCCTCATTTCTCAATCCTCAATCCTCAACCCTCAGCCCTCATCCTCCATCCTCAATCCTCAATCCTCAATCCTCAATCTTCAATCCTCAATGCTCAATCTTCAATCCTCGATCCTCAATCATCAATCCTCAATCCTCAATCCTCAGGCATCAATACTCAATCTTCAATGCTCAATCCTCAATCCTCAATCCTCAATCCTCATTCCCCAACCCTCAATCCTCATTCCTCAAAGCTCAATCCTCAACCCTCAGTCCTCATACTCAATTCTCAATCCTCAATCCTCAATCCTCAATCCTCAATCTTCAATCCTCAATAATCAATCACCAATCCTAAATACTCTATCCTCGATCCTCAATCCTCAGGCATCAATACTCAATCTTCAATACTCAATCCTCAATCCTCAATCCTCAATCCTCAATCCTCAAACCTCAATCCTCAATCCTCAATATTCAATCATCAATACTCAATCTTCAATCCTCAATCCTCAATCCTCAATCCTCAATCCTCATTCCCAAACCCTCAATCCTCATTCCTCAAAGCTCAATCCTCAACCCTCAGTCCTCATACTCAATTCTCAATTCTCAATCCTCAATCCTCAATCCTCAATCTTCAATCCTCAATAATCAATCTCCAATCCTCAATCCTCTATCCTCGATCCTCAATCCTCAGGCATCAATACTCAATCTTCAATACTCAATCCTCAATCCTCAATCCTCAATCCTCAATCCTCAAACCTCAATACTCAATCCTCAATATTCAATCATCAATACTCAATCTTCAATCCTCAATCCTCAATCCTCAATCCTCAATCCTCAATCCTCAATCCTCAATCCTCAATCCTCAATCATCAATCCTCAATCCTCAATTCTCAATCCTCAATCCTCAGTCCTCAGTCGTCGAATCTCAATCCCCGACGCTTAGCACTCATCCTCAATCCTCAGTCCTCAATCCTCAATCCTCAAACCTAAATCCTCTACCGTCAGTCCTCGTCCTCAATCCTCAAACCTCAATCCTCAATCCTCAATATTCAATCATGAATACTCAATCTTCAATCCTCAATCCTGAATCCTCAATCCTCAATCCTCAATCCTCAACCCTCAGTCTTCATCCTCAATCCTCAAACCTCAATCCTCAATCCTCAATATTCAACCCTCAGCCCTCATCCTCCATCCTCAATCCTCAATCCTCAATCCCCAACCTTCAATCCTCAATTCTCAATCTTCAATCCTCGATCCTCAATCCTCAATCCTCAGTATTCAATCATGAGTACTCAATCTTCAACCCTCAATCTTCAATCCTCAATACTCAATCTTCAATACTCAATCCTCAATCCTCAATCCTCAATCCTCAATTCTCAATCCTCAGGCATCAATACTCAATCTACAATGTTCAATCCTCAGTCCTTAATCCTCAATCCACAATCCTCAACCTTCAATACTCAATACTCAATCTTCAATCCTCAATCCTCAATCCTCAATCCTCAATATTCAATCATCAATACTCAATCTTCAATCCTCAATCCTCAAACCTCAATCCTCAATCCTCATTCTTCAATCCTCAACACTCAATCTTCAATCCTCAATCCTCAATCCTCAATCCTCAATCCTCATTCTTCAATCCTCAATACCCAATCCTCAATGTTCAATCCTCAATCCTCAATCCTCAATCCTAATACCTCAATCCTGATTCTTCAGTCTTCAATACCCAATCCTCAATTTCAATGCTCAATCCTCAATCCTCATTTCTCAATCCTCAATCCTCAACCCTTAGCCCTCATCCTCCATCCTCAGTACTCAATGCTCTATCCTCAATCATCAATCCTCAATACTCAATCCTCAATCCTCATTCCTCAAATCCTCAATCCTCAATCCTCAATCTTCAATGCACAATACTCAATCTGCAATCCTCAATCCTCAAACCTCAATCCTCAATCCTCATTCCTCAATCCTCAATACCCAATCCTCAATCCTCAATTCTCAATCCTCAATCCTCAATATTCAATCATCAATACTCAATCTTCAATCCTCAATCTTTAATCCTCAATACTCAATCTTCAATCCTCAATCCTCAATCCTCAATCCTCAATCCTCAATCCTCAGGCATCAATACTCAATCTACAATGTTCAATCCTCAATCCTTAATCCTCAATCCACAATCCTCAACCTTCAATACTCAATATTCAATCTTCAATCCTCAATCCTCAATCCTCAATCCTCAATCCTCAATCCTCAATATTCAATCATCAATACTCAATCTTCAACCCTCAATCTTCAATCCTCAATACTCAATCTTCAATACTCAATCCTCAATCCTCAATCCTCAATCCTCAATTCTCAGTCCTCAGGCATCAATACTCAATCTACAATGTTCAATCCTCAGTCCTTAATACTCAATCCACAATCCTCAACCTTCAATACTCAATACTCAATCTTCAATCCTCAATCCTCAATCCTCAATCCTCAATCCTCAATATTCAATCATCAATACTCAATCTTCAATCCTCATTCCTCAAACCTCAATCCTCAATCCTCACTCTTCAATCCTCAACACTCAATCTTCAATCCTCAATCCTCAATCCTCAACCCTCAATCCTCAATCCTCAATCTTCAACCCTGAATCCTCAATCCTCAATTCTCAATCCTCAATCTTCAATCCTCAATACTCAATCTTCAATCCTCAATCCTCAATCCTCAATCCTCAATCCTCAATCTTCAACCCTCAACACTCAATCTTCAATCCTCAATCCTCAATCCTCAATACTCAATCCTCAATCTTCAATCCTCAACACTAATCTTCAATCCTCAATCCTCAATCCTCAATCCTCAATCCTCATTCTTCAATCCTCAATACCCAATCCTCAATCTTCAATCCTCGATCCTCAAACCTCAATCCTAATTCCTCAATCCTCATTCCTCAATCCTCAATACCCAATCCTCAATTTCAATCCTCAATCCTCAATCCTCATTTCTCAATCCTCAATCCTCAACCCTCAGCCCTCATCCTCCATCCTCAATCCTCAATCCTCAATCCTCAATCTTCAATCCTCAATGCTCAATCTTCAATCCTCGATCCTCAATCATCAATCCTCAATCCTCAATCCTCAGGCATCAATACTCAATCTTCAATGCTCAATCCTCAATCCTCAATCCTCAATCCTCATTCCCCAACCCTCAATCCTCATTCCTCAAAGCTCAATCCTCAACCCTCAGTCCTCATACTCAATTCTCAATCCTCAATCCTCAATCCTCAATCCTCAATCTTCAATCCTCAATAATCAATCACCAATCCTAAATACTCTATCCTCGATCCTCAACCCTCAGGCATCAATACTCAATCTTCAATACTCAATCCTCAATCCTCAATCCTCAATCCTCAATCCTCAAACCTCAATCCTCAATCCTCAATATTCAATCATCAATACTCAATCTTCAATCCTCAATCCTCAATCCTCAATCCTCAATCTTCAATCCTCAATCCTCAATCCTCAATCCTCAATCCTCAATCCTCAATCCTCAATTCTCAATCCTCAATCCTCAGTCCTCAGTCGTCGAATCTCAATCCCCGACGCTTAGCACTCATCCTCAATCCTCAGTCCTCAATCCTCAATCCTCAAACCTAAATCCTCTACCGTCAGTCCTCGTCCTCAATCCTCAAACCTCAATCCTCAATCCTCAATATTCAATCATCAATACTCAATCTTCAATCCTCAATCCTGAATCCTCAATCCTCAATCCTCAATCCTCAATCCTCAATATTCAATCACCAATACTCAATCTTCAACCCTCAATCTTCAATCCTCAATACTCAATCTTCAATCCTCAATCCTCAATCCTCAATCCTCAATCCTCAATCTTCAATCCTCAACACTCAATCTTCAATCCTCAATCCTCAATCCTCAATCCTCAATCCTCAATCCTCATTCTTCAATCCTCAATACCCAATCCTCAATCTTCAATCCTCAATCCTCAATCCTCAATCCCAATTCCTCAATCCTCATTCTTCAATCCTCAATACCCAATCCTCAATTTCAATCCTCAATCCTCAATCCTCATTTCTCAATCCTCAATCCTCAACCCTCAGCCCTCATCCTCCATCCTCAGTACTCAATCCTCTATCCTCAATCTTGAATCCTCAATACCCAATCTTCAATCCTCATTCCTCAATCCTCAATCCTCAATCCTCAATCTTCAATCCTCAATACTCAATCTGCAACCCTCAATCCTCAAACCTCAATCCTCAATCCTCATTCCGCAATCCTCAATACCCAATCCTCAATCCTCAGTACTCAATCCTCAATCCTCAATCCTCAATCTTCAACCCTGAATCCTCAATCCTCAATACTCAATCCTCAACCTTCAATCCTCAATACTCAATCTTCAATCCTCAATCCTCAATCCTCAATCCTCAATATTCAATCATCAATACTCAATCTTCAATCCTCATTCCTCAATCCCCAATTCTCAATCCTCAATCCTCAATCCTCAATCCTCAGTCCTCATACTCAATTCTCAATTCTCAATCCTCAATCCTCAATCCTCAATCTTCAATCCTCAATAATCAATCTCCAATCCTCAATCCTCAATCCTCGATCCTCAATCCTCAGGCATCAATACTCAATCTTCAATACTCAATCCTCAATCCTCAATCCTCAATCCTCAATCCTCAGACCTCAATCCTTAATCCTCAATATTCAATCATCAATACTCAATCTTCAATCCTCAATCGTCAATCCTCAATTCTCAATCCTCAATCCTCAATCCTCAGTCCTCAGTCGTCGAATCTCAATCCCCGACGCTTAGCACTCATCCTCAATCCTCAGTCCTCAATCCTCAATCCTCAAACCTAAATCCTCTGCCGTCAGTCCTCGTCCTCAGTCCTCAAACCTCAATCCTCAATCCTCAATATTCAATCATCAATACTCGATCTTCAATCCTCAATCCTCAATCCTCAATCCTCAATCCTCAATCCTCAATCCTCAATCCTCAACATTCAATCATCAATACTCAATCTTCAACCCTCAATCTTCAATCCTCAATACTCAATATTCAATCCTCAATCCTCAATCCTCAATCCTCAATCCTCAATCCTCAGGCATCAATACTCAATCTACAATATTCAATCCTCAATCCTTAATCCTCAATCCACAATCCTCAACCTTCAATACTCAATACTCAATCTTCAATCCTGAATCCTCAATCCTCAATCCTCAACCCTCAATCCGCAATATTCAGTCCTCAATACTCAATCTTCAGTCATCAATCCTCAATCCTTAGTCCTCAATCCTCAATCCTCAATCCTCGTTCCTCAAACCTCAATCCTCAACCCTCAGTCTTCATTCTCAATCCTCAAACCTCAATACTCAATCCTCAATATTCAATCATCAATACTCAATCTTCAATCCCCAATCCTCAAACCTCAATCCTCAATCCTCATTCTTCAATCCTAAATACCAAATCCTTAATCTGCAATCCTCAATCCTCAATCCTCAATTCTCAATCCTCAATCCTTAATCCTCAGACCTCAAACATCAATATTCAACCCTCAGTCCTCGTCCTCAATCCACAACACTCAATCCTCAGTCCTCAATATTCAATCATAAATATTCAATCTTCAATCCTCAATCCTCAATCCTCAATCCTCAATCCTCAATCCTCAAGCTTCAACCCTCAACACTCAATCTTCAATCCTCAATCCTCAATCCTCAATACTCAATCCTCAATCTTCAATCCTCAACACTAATCTTCAATCCTCAATCCTCAATCCTCAATCCTCAATCCTCATCCTTCAATCCTCAATACCCAATCCTCAATCTTCAACCCTCAATCCTCAAACCTCAATCCTAATCCCTCAATCCTCATTCTTCAATCCTCAATACCCAATCCTCAATTTCAATTCTCAATCCTCAATCCTCATTTCTCAATCCTCAATCCTCAACCCTCAGCACGCATCCTCCATCCTCAATCCTCAAACCTCAATACTCAATCCTCAATCCTCAAACCTCAATCTTCAATCCTCAATTCTCAATCTTCAATCCTCGATCCTCAATCCTCAATCCTCAATATTCAATCATCAATACTCAATCTTCAACCCTCAATCTTCAATCCTCAATACTCAATCTTCAATCCTCTATCCTCAATCCTCAATCCTCAATCCTCAATCCTCAGGCATCAATACTCAATCTACAATATTCAATCCTCAGTCCTTAATCCTCAATCCACAATCCTCAACCTTCAATACTCAATACCCAATCTTCAATCCTCAATCCTCAATCCTCAATCCTCTATGCTCAATCCTCAATCCTCAATATTCAATCCTCAATGTTCAATCTTCAATCATGAATCCTCAATCCTCAATTCTCAGTCGTCAATCCTCAGTCATCAATCCTCAATCTTCAATACTCAATCGTCAATCCTTAGTCCTCAATCCTCAATCCTCAATCCTCGTTCCTCAAACCTCAATCCTCAACCCTCAGTCTTCATCCTCAATCCTCAAACCTCAATCCTCAATCCTCAATATTCAATCATCAATCCTCAATCCTCAATCCTCAATCCTCAATCCTCAATCTTCAGTCCTCAACACTCAATCTTCAATCCTCAATCCTCAATCCTCAATCCTCAATCCTCAGTCTTCAATCCTCAATACCCGATCCTCAATCTTCAATCCTCAATCCTCAATCCTCCATTCTAATTCCCCAATCCTCATTCCTCAATCCTCAATACCCAATCCTCAATCCTCAATTCTCAATCCTCAATCCTCAATATTCAATCATCAATACTCAATCTTCAATCCTCAATCTTTAATCCTCAATACTCAATATTCAATCCTCAATCCTCAATCCTCAATCCTCAATCCTCAATCCTCAATCCTCAATCCTCAAGCTTCAAACCTCAACACTCAATCTTCAATCCTCAATCCTCAATCCTCAATACTCAATCCTCAATCTTCAATCCTCAACACTAATCTTCAATCCTCAATCCTCAATCCTCAATCCTCAATCCTCATTCTTCAATCCTCAATACCCAATCCTCAATCTTCAACCCTCAATCCTCAAACCTCAATCCTAATCCCTCAATCCTCATTCTTCAATCCTCAATACCCAATCCTCAATTTCAATTCTCAATCCTCAATCCTCATTTCTCAATCCTCAATCCTCAACCCTCAGCACGCATCCTCCATCCTCAATCCTCAATCCTCAATACTCAATCCTCAATCCTCAAACCTCAATCTTCAATCCTCAATTCTCAATCTTCAATCCTCGATCCTCAATCCTCAATCCTCAATATTCAATCATCAATACTCAATCTTCAACCCTCAATCTTCAATCCTCAATACTCAATCTTCAATCCTCTATCCTCAATCCTCAATCCTCAATCCTCAATCCTCAGGCATCAATACTCAATCTACAATATTCAATCCTCAGTCCTTAATCCTCAATCCACAATCCTCAACCTTCAATACTCAATACCCAATCTTCAATCCTCAATCCTCAATCCTCAATCCTCTATGCTCAATCCTCAATCCTCAATATTCAATCCTCAATGTTCAATCTTCAATCATGAATCCTCAATCCTCAATTCTCAGTCGTCAATCCTCAGTCATCAATCCTCAATCTTCAATACTGAATCGTCAATCCTTAGTCCTCAATCCTCAATCCTCAATCCTCGTTCCTCAAACCTCAATCCTCAACCCTCAGTCTTCATCCTCAATCCTCAAACCTCAATCCTCAATCCTCAATATTCAATCATCAATCCTCAATCCTCAATCCTCAATCCTCAATCCTCAATCCTCAATCTTCAGTCCTCAACACTCAATCTTCAATCCTCAATCCTCAATCCTCAATCCTCAATCCTCAGTCTTCAATCCTCAATACCCGATCCTCAATCTTCAATACTCAATCCTCAATCCTCCATTCTAATTCCCCAATCCTCATTCCTCAATCCTCAATACCCAATCCTCAATCCTCAATTCTCAATCCTCAATCCTCAATATTCAATCATCAATTATCAATCTTCAATCCTCAATCTTTAATCCTCAATACTCAATCTTCAATCCTCAATCCTCAATCCTCAATCCTCAATCCTCAATCCTCAGGCATCAATACTCAATCTACAATGTTCAATCCTCAATCCTTAATCCTCAATCCACAATCCTCAACCTTCAATACTCAATATTCAATCTTCAATCCTCAATCCCCAATTCTCAATCCTCAATCCTCAATCCTCAATCCTCAATATTCAATCCTCAATACTCAATCTTCAATCATCAATCCTCAATCCTCAATTCTCAGTCGTCAATCCTCAGTCATCAATCCTCAATCTTCAATACTCAATCGTCAATCCGTAGTCCTCAATCCTCAATCCTCAATCCTCAATCCTCGTTCTCAAACCTCAATCCTCAACCCTCAGTCTTCATCCTCAATCCTCAAACCTCAATCCTCAATCCTCAATATTCAAACATCAATACTCAATCTTCAATCCTCGATCCTCAATCATCAATCCTCAATCCTCAATCCTCAGGCATCAATACTCAATCTTCAATGCTCAATCCTCAATCCTCAATCCTCAATCCTCAATCCTCAGCCCTCATCCTCCATCCTCAATCCTCACTCCTCAATCCTCAATCTTCAATCCTCAATTCTCAATCTTCAATCCTCGATCCTCAACCTTCAATACTCAATACTCAATCTTCAATCCTCAATCCTCAATCCTCAATCCTCTATCCTCAATCCTCAATCCTCAATATTCAATCCTCAATGCTCAATCTTCAATCATGAATCCTCAATCCTCAATTCTCAGTCGTCAATCCTCAGTCATCAATCCTCAATCTTCAATACTCAATCGTCAATCCTTAGTCCTCAATCCTCAATCCTCAATCCTCGTTCCTCAAACCTCAATCCTCAACCCTCAGTCTTCATCCTCAATCCTCAAACCTCAATCCTCAATCCTCAATATTCAATCATCAATACTCAATCTTCAATCCTCAATCCTCAAACCTCAATCCTCAATCCTCATTCTTCAATCCTAAATACCCAATCCTCAATCTTCAATCCTCAATCCTCAATCCTCGATTCTCAATCCTCAATCCTTAGTCCCCAGACCTCAAACATCAATATTCAACCCTTAGTCCTCGTCCACAATCCACAACCCTCAATCCGCAGTCATCAATATTCAATCATCAATATTCAATCTTCAATCCTCAATCCTCAATCCTCAATCCTCAATCCTCAATCCTCAATCCTCAATCCTCAATCTTCAATCCTCAATTCTCAATCTTCAATCCTCGATCCTCAATCATCAATCCTCAATCCTCAATCCTCAGGCATCAATACTCAATCTTCAATGCTCAATCCTCAATCCTCAATCCTCAATCCTCAATCCTCAGCCCTCATCCTCCATCCTCAATCCTCACTCCTCAATCCTCAATCTTCAATCCTCAATTCTCAATCTTCAATCCTCGATCCTCAATCATCAATCCTCAATCCTCAATCCTCAGGCATCAATACTCAATCTTCAATGCTCAATCCTCAATATTCAATCATTAATACTCAATCTTCAATCCTCAATCCTCAATCCTCAATCCTCAATCCTCAATCGTCAATCCTCAATCCTCAGCCCTCATCCTCCATCCTCAATCCTCACTCCTCAATCCTCAATCTTCAATCCTCAATTCTCAATCTTCAATCCTCGATCCTCAATCATCAATCCTCAATCCTCAATCCTCAGGCATCAATACTCAATCTTCAATGCTCAATCCTCAATCCTCAATCCTCAATCCTCATTCCCAAACCCTCAATCCTCATTCCTCAAAGCTCAATCCTCAACCCTCAGTCCTCATACTGAATTCTCAATTCTCAATCCTCAATCCTCAATCCTCAATCTTCAATCCTCAATAATCAATCTCCAATCCTCAATGCTCTATCCTCGATCCTCAATCCTCAGGCATCAATACTCAATCTTCAATACTCAATCCTCAATCCTCAATCCTCATCCTCAATCCTCAAACCTCAATACTCAATCCTCAATATTCAATCATTAATACTCAATCTTCAATCCTCAATCCTCAATCCTCAATCCTCAATCCTCAATCCTCAATCCTCAATCCTCAATCCTCAATCATCAATCCTCAATCCTCAATTCTCAATCCTCAATCCTCAATCCTCAATCTTCAATCCTCAATTCTCAATCTTCAATCCTCGATCCTCAATCTTCAATCCTCAATTCTCAATCTTCAATCCTCGATCCTCAATCATCAATCCTCAATCCTCAATCCTCAATCCCAATTCCTCAATCCTCATTCTTCAATCCTCAATACCCAATCCTCAATTTCAATCCTCAATCCTCAATCCTCAATCCTCATTTCTCAATCCTCAATCCTCAACCCTCAGCCCTCATCCTCCATCCTCAGTACTCAATCCTCTATCCTCAATCTTCAATCCTCAATACCCAATCTTCAATCCTCATTCCTCAATCCTCAATCCTCAATCCTCAATCTTCAATCCTCAATACTCAATCTGCAACCCTCAATCCTCAAACCTCAATTCTCAATCCTCATTCCTCAATCCTCAATACCCAATCCTCAATCCTCAGTACTCAATCCTCAATCCTCAATCCTCAATCCTCAATCCTCATTCTTCAATCCTAAATACCCAATCCTCAATCTTCAATCCTCAATCCTCAATCCTCAATTCTCAATCCTCAATCCTTAGTCCCCAGACCTCAAACATCAATATTCAACCCTTAGTCCTCGTCCACAATCCACAACCCTCAATCCGCAGTCATCAATATTCAATCATCAATATTCAATCTTCAATCCTCAATCCTCAATCCTCAATCCTCAATCCTCAATCCTCAATCCTCAATCCTCAATCTTCAATCCTCAATTCTCAATCTTCAATCCTCGATCCTCAATCTTCAATCCTCAATTCTCAATCTTCAATCCTCGATCCTCAATCATCAATCCTCAATCCTCAATCCTCAGGCATCAATACTCAATCTTCAATGCTCAATCCTCAATCCTCAATCCTCAATCCTCATTCCCAAACCCTCAATCCTCATTCCTCAAAGCTCAATCCTCAACCCTCAGTCCTCATACTCAATTCTCAATTCTCAATCCTCAATCCTCAATCCTCAATCTTCAATCCTCAATAATCAATCTCCAATCCTCAATCCTCTATCCTCGATCCTCAATCCTCAGGCATCAATACTCAATCTTCAATACTCAATCCTCAATCCTGAATCCTCAATCCTCAATCCTCAAACCTCAATACTCAATCCTCAATATTCAATCATCAATACTCAATCTTCAATCCTCAATCCTCAATCCTCAATCCTCAATCCTCAATCCTCAATCCTCAATCCTCAATCCTCAATCATCAATCCTCAATCCTCAATTCTCAATCCTCAATCCTCGGTCCTCAGTCGTCGAATCTCAATCCCCGACGCTTAGCACTCATCCTCAATCCTCAGTCCTCAATCCTCAATCCTCAAACCTAAATCCTCTACCGTCAGTCCTCGTCCTCAATCCTCAAACCTCAATCCTCAATCCTCAATATTCAATCATGAATACTCAATCTTCAATCCTCAATCCTGAATCCTCAATCCTCAATCCTCAATCCTCAATCCTCAATATTCAATCATCAATACTCAATCTTCAACCCTCAATCTTCAATCCTCAATACTCAATCTTCAATCCTCAATCCTCAATCCTCAATCCTCAATCCTCATTCTTCAATCCTCAATACCCAATCCTCAATCTTCAATCCTCAATCCTCAATCCTCAATCCCAATTCCTCAATCCTCATTCTTCAATCCTCAATACCCAATCCTCAATTTCAATCCTCAATCCTCAATCCTCATTTCTCAATCCTCAATCCTCAACCCTCAGCCCTCATCCTCCATCCTCAGTACTCAATCCTCTATCCTCAATCTTCAATCCTTAATACCCAATCTTCAATCCTCATTCCTCAATCCTCAATCCTCAATCCTCAATCTTCAATCCTCAATACTCAATCTGCAACCCTCAATCCTCAAACCTCAATCCTCAATCCTCATTCCTCAATCCTCAATACCCAATCCTCAATCCTCAGTACTCAATCCTCAATCCTCAATCCTCAATCTTCAACCCTGAATCCTCAATCCTCAATACTCAATCCTCAATCTTCAATCCTCAATACTCAATCTTCAATCCTCAATCCTCAATCCTCAATCCTCAATATTCAATCATCAATACTCAATCTTCAATCCTCATTCCTCAATCCCCAATTCTCAATCCTCAATCCTCAATCCTCAATCCTCAATCCTCAATCCTCAGTCCTCATACTCAATTCTCAATTCTCAATCCTTAATCCTCAATCCTCAATCTTCAATCCTCAATAATCAATCTCCAATCCTCAATCCTCAATCCTCGATCCTCAATCCTCAGGCATCAATACTCAATCTTCGATACTCAATCCTCAATCCTCAATCCTCAATCCTCAATCCTCAGACCTCAATCCTCAATCCTCAATATTCAATCATCAATACTCAATCTTCAATCCTCAATCCTCAATCCTCAACTCTCAATCCTCAATCCTCAGTCCTCAGTCGTCGAACCTCAATCCCCGACGCTTAGCACTCATCCTCAATCCTCAGTCCTCAATCCTCAATCCTCAAACCTAAATCCTCTGCCGTCAGTCCTCGTCCTCAATCCTCAAACCTCAATCCTCAATCCTCAATATTCAATCCTCAATACTCATTCTTCAATCATCATCCTCAATCCTCAATTCTCAGTCGTCAATCCTCAATCCTCAATCCTCATTCTTCAATCCTCAATACCCAACCCTCAATCCTCATTCCTCAAACCTCAATCCTCAACCCTCAGTCCTCATACTCAATTCTGAATTCTCAATCCTCAATTCTCAACCTACAATCTTCAATCCTCAATAATCAATCTCCAATCCTCAATCCTCTATCCTCGATCCTCAATCCTCAGGCATCAATACTCAATATTCAATACTCAATCCTCAAACCTCAATCCTCAATCCTCAATCCTCAAACCTCAATCCTCAATCCTCAATATTCAATCATCAATACTCAATCTTCAATCCTCAATCCTCAATCCTCAATCCTCAATCCTCAATCCTCAATCCTCAATCCTCAATCCTCAATCCTCAATCCTCAATCCTCAATCCTCAATTCTCAAACCTCAATCCTCAGTCCTCAGTCGTCGAATCTCAATCCCCGACGCTTAGCACTCATCCTCAATCCTCAGTCCTCAATCCTCAATTCTCAATCCTCAATCCTTAATCCCCAGACCTCAAACATCAATATTCAACCCTGGATCCTCGTCCACAATCCACAACCCTCATTCCGCAGTCCTCAATATTCAATCATCAATATTCAATCTTCAATCCTCAATCCTCAATCCTCAATCCTCAATCCTCAATCCTCAATCTTCAACCCTGAATCCTCAATCCTCAATACTCAATCCTCAATCTTCAATCCTCAATACCCAATCTTCAATCCTCAATCCTCAATCCTCAATCCCAATTCCTCAATCCTCATTCTTCAATCCTCAATACCCAATCCTCAATTTCAATCCTCAATCCTCAATCCTCATTTCTCAATCCTCAATCCTCAACCCTCAGCCCTCATCCTCCATCCTCAGTACTCAATCCTCTATCCTCAATCTTCAATCCTCATTACCCAATCTTCAATCCTCATTCTTCAATCCTCAATCCTCAATCCTCAATCTTCAATCCTCAATACTCAATCTGCAATCCTCAATCCTCAAACCTCATTCCTCAATCCTCATTCCTCAATCCTCAATACCCAATCCTCAATCCTCAATCCTCAATCCTCAGTCCTCAATCCTCAATCTTCAACCCTATATCCTCAATCCTCAATACTCAATCCTCAATCTTCAATCCTCAATACTCAATCTTCAATCCTCAATCCTCAATCCTCAATCCTCAATATTCGATCATCAATACTCAATCTTCAATCCTCATTCCTCAATCCCCAATTCTCAATCCTCAATCCTCAATCCTCAATCCTCAATCCTCAATCCTCAATCCACAATCCTCAACCTTCTATACTCAATAATCAATATCCAATCCTCAATTCTCACTCCGCAATCTTCAACCCTGAATCCTCAATCCTCAATACTCAATCCTCAATCTTCAATCCTCAATACTCAATCTTCAATCCTCAATCCCCAATCCTCAATCCTCAATCCTCAATCATCAATCCTCAATATTCAATCCTCAATACTCAATCTTCAATCCTCAATCCTCAATCCTCAATATTCAATCCTCAATACTCAATCTTCAATCATCAATCCTCAATCCCCAATTCTCAGTCGTCAATCCTCAGTCATCAATCCTCAATCTTCAATACTCAATCGTCAATCCTTAGTCCTCAATCCTCAATCCTCAATCCTCGTTCCTCAAACCTCAATCCTCAACCCTCAGTCTTCATCCTCAATCCTCAAACCTCAATCCTCAATCCTCAATATTCAACCCTCAGCCCTCATCCTCCATCCTCAATCCTCAATCCTCAATCCCAACCTTCAATTCTCAATTCTCAATCTTCAATCCTCGATCCTCAATCCTCAATCCTCAATATTCAATCATCAATACTCAATCTTCAACCCTCAATCTTCAATCCTCAATACTCAATCTTCAATACTCAATCCTCAATCCTCAATCCTCAATCCTCAATCCTCAATTCTCAATCCTCAGGCATCAATACTCAATCTACAATGTTCAATCCTCAGTCCTTAATCCTCAATCCACAATCCTCAACCTTCAATACTCAATCCTCAATCCTCAATCCTCAATCCACAATCCTCAACCTTCTATACTCAATAATCAATCTCCAATCCTAGATCGTCAATCCTCAATCCTCAATCCTCAATCTTCAACCCTGAATCCTCAATCCTCAATACTCAATACTCAATCTTCAATCCCCAATCCTCAATCCTCAATCCTCAGTCCTCAATCTTCAACCCTCAACACTCAACCTTCAATCCTCAATCCTCAATACTCAATCATCAATCCTCAATCTTCAATCCTCATCACTAATCTTCAATCCTCAATCCTCAATCCTCAATCCTCAATCCTCAATCCTCAATCCTCATTCTTCAATCCTCAATACCCAATCCTCAATCTTCAGTCCTCGATCCTCAAACCTCAATACTCAATCTGCAATCCTCAATCCTTAATCCTCAATCCTCAATCCTCAATCCTCAATCCTCAATATTCAATCATCAATACTCAATCTTCAATCCTCAATCCTCAATCCTCAATTCTCAATCCTCAATCCTCAATCCTCAATCCTCAATCCGCAATCCTCAATCCTCAATCCACAATCCTCAACCTTCTATACTCAATAATCAATCTCCAATCCTAGATCGTCAATCCTCAATCCTCAATCCTCAATCTTCAACCCTGAATCCTCAATCCTCAATACTCAATACTCAATCTTCAATCCTCAATACTCAATCTTCAATCCCCAATCTTCAATCCTCAATCCTCAGTCCTCAATCTTCAACCCTCAACACTCAACCTTCAATCCTCAATCCTCAATACTCAATCATCAATCCTCAATCTTCAATGCTCATCACTAATCTTCAATCCTCAATCCTCAATCCTCAATCCTCAATCCTCAATCCTCAATCCTCATTCTTCAATCCTCAATACCCAATCCTCAATCTTCAGTCCTCGATCCTCAAACCTCAATACTCAATCTGCAATCCTCAATCCTTAATCCTCAATCCTCAATCCTCAATCCTCAATCCTCAATATTCAATCCTCAATACTCAATCTTCAATCATCAATCCTCAATCCTCAATTCTCAGTCGTCAATCCTCAGTCATCAATCCTCAATCTTCAATACTCAATCGTCAATCCGTAGTCCTCAATCCTCAATCCCCAATCCTCGTTCCTCAAACCTCAATCCTCAATCCTCAATACTCAATCCTCAATCTTCAATCCTCAATACTCAATCTTCAATCCTCAATCCTCAATACTCAATCCTCAATATTCAATCATCAATACTCAATCTTCAATCCTCAATCCTCAATCCTCAATTCTCAATCCTCAATCCTCAATCCTCAATCCTCAATCCTCAATCCTCAATCCTCAATCCACAATCCTCAACCTTCTATACTCAATAATCAATCTCCAATCCTAGATCGTCAATCCTCAATCCTCAATCCTCAATCTTCAACCCTGAATCCTCAATCCTCAATACTCAATACTCAATCTTCAATCCTCAATACTCAATCTCCAATCCCCAATCCTCAATCCTCAATCCTCAGTCCTCAATCTTCAACCCTCAACACTCAACCTTCAATCCTCAATCCTCAATACTCAATCCTCAATCCTCAATCTTCAATCCTCATCACTAATCTACAATCCTCAATCCTCAATCCTCAATCCTCAATCCTCAATCCTCAATCCTCATTCTTCAATCCTCAATACCCAATCCTCAATCTTCAGTCCTCGATCCTCAAACCTCAATCCTAATTCCTCAATCCTCATTCTTCAATCCTCAATACCCAATCCTCAATTTCAATCCTCAATCCTCAATCCTCATTTCTCAATCCTCAATCCTCAACCCTCAGCCCTCATCCTCCATCCTCAATCCTCAATCCTCAATCCTCAATCTTCAATCCTCAATTCTCAATCTTCAATCCTCGATCCTCAATCATCAATCCTCAATCCTCAATCCTCAGGCATCAATACTCAATCTTCAATGCTCAATCCTCAATCCTCAATCCTCAATCCTCATTCCCAAACCCTCAATCCTCATTCCGCAAAGCTCAGTCCTCAACCCTCAGCCCTCAACGTCCATCCTCAGTACTCAATCCTCTATCCTCAATCTTCAATACCCAATCCTCAATCTTCAGTCCTCAATCCTCAATCCTCAATCCTAATTCCTCAATCCTCATTCTTCAATCCTCAATACCCAATCCTCAATTTCTATCCTCAATCCTCAATCCTCAATCCTCATTTCTCAATCCTCAACCCTCAACCCTCAGCCCTCAACGTCCATCCTCAGTACTCAATCCTCTATCCTCAATCTTCAATCCTCAATACTCAATCTTCAATCCTCATTCCTCAATCCTCAATCCTCAATCCTCAATCTTCAATCCTCAAACATCAATCCTCAATTATCAATCCTCAATCCTCAGTCCTCAGTCGTCGAACCTCAATCCCCGACACTTAGCACTCATCCTCAATCCTCATTACTCAATCCTCAATCCTCAAACCTAAATCCTCTACCGTCTGTCCTCGTCCTCAATCCTCAAACCTCAATCCTCAATCCTCAATATTCAATCATCAATACTCAATCTTCAATCCTCAATCCTCAATCCTCAGTCCTCAATCCTCAAACCTCAATCCTCAATATTCAATCATCAATACTCAATCTTCAACCCTCAATCTTCAATCCTCAATACTCAATCTTCAATCCTCAATCCTCAATCCTCAATCCTCAATCCTCAATCCTCAATATTCAATCCTCAATACTCAATCTTCAATCCTCAATCCTCAATCCTCAATATTCAATCCTCAATACTCAATCTTCAATCATCAATCCTCAATCCCCAATTCTCAGTCGTCAATCCTCAGTCATCAATCCTCAATCTTCAATACTCAATCGCCAATCCTTAGACCTCAATCCTCAATCCTCAATCCTCGTTCCTCAAACCTCAATCCTCAACCCTCAGTCTTCATCCTCAATCCTCAAACCTCAATCCTCAATCCTCAATATTCAACCCTCAGCCCTCATCCTCCATCCTCAATCCTCAATCCTCAATCCCCAACCTTCAATCCTCAATTCTCAATCTTCAATCCTCGATCCTCAATCCTCAATCCTCAATATTCAATCATCAATACTCAATCTTCAACCCTCAATCTTCAATCCTCAATACTCAATCTTCAATACTCAATCCTCAATCCTCAATCCTCAATCCTCAATTCTCAATCCTCAGGCATCAATACTCAATCTACAATGTTCAATCCTCAGTCCTTAATCCTCAATCCACAATCCTCAACCTTCAATACTCAATACTCAATCTTCAATCCTCAATCCTCAATCCTCAATCCTCAATCCTCAATATTCAATCATCAATACTCAATCTTCAATCCTCAATCCTCAAACCTCAATCCTCAATCCTCATTCTTCAATCCTCAACACTCAGTCTTCAATCCTCAATCCTCAATCCTCAATCCTCAATCCTCATTCTTCAATCCTCAATACCCAATCCTCAATGTTCAATCCTCAATCCTCAATCCTCAATCCTAATACCTCAATCCTGATTCTTCAGTCCTCAATACCCAATCCTCAATTTCAATGCTCAATCCTCAATCCTCATTTCTCAATCCTCAATCCTCAACCCTTAGCCCTCATCCTCCATCCTCAGTACTCAATGCTCTATCCTCAATCTTCAATCCTCAATACTCAATCCTCAATCCTCATTCCTCAAATCCTCAATCCTCAATCCTCAATCTTCAATGCTCAATACTCAATCTGCAATCCTCAATCCTCAAACCTCAATCCTCAATCCTCAATCCTCAATCCTCAATCTTCAATGCTCAATACTCAATCTTCAATCCTCAATCTTTAATCCTCAATACTCAATCTTCAATCCTCGATCCTCAATCCTCAATCCTCAATCCTCAATCCTCAGGCATCAATACTCAATCTACAATGTTCAATCCTCAATCCTTAATCCTCAATCCACAATCCTCAACCTTCAATACTCAATATTCAATCTTCAATCCTCAATCCTCAATCCTCAATCCTCAATCCTCAATCCTCAATATTCAATCATCAATACTCAATCTTCAACCCTCAATCTTCAATCCTCAATACTCAATCTTCAATACTCAATCCTCAATCCTCAATCCTCAATCCTCAATTCTCAATCCTCAGGCATCAATACTCAATCTACAATGTTCAATCCTCAGTCCTTAATCCTCAATCCTCAATCCTCAATCTTCAACCCTGAATCCTCAATCCTCAATACTCAATCCTCAATCTTCAATCCTCAATACTCAATCTTCAATCCTCAATCCTCAATCCTCAATCCTCAATCCTCAATCTTCAATCCTCAATCCTCAATCCTCAATCCTCAATCCTCAATATTCAATCATCAATACTCAATCTTCAATCCTCAATCCTCAAACCTCAATCCTCAATCCTCATTCTTCAATCCTCAACACTCAATCTTCAATCCTCAATCCTCAATCCTCAATCCTCAATCCTCAATCCTCAATCTTCAACCCTGAATCCTCAATCCTCAATACTCAATCCTCAATCTTCAATCCTCAATACTCAATCTTCAATCCTCAATCCTCAATCCTCAATCCTCAATCCTCAATCTTCAACCCTCAACACTCAATCTTCAATCCTCAATCCTCAATCCTCAATACTCAATCCTCAATCTTCAATCCTCAACACTAATCTTCAATCCTCAATCCTCAATCCTCAATCCTCAATCCTCATTCTTCAATCCTCAATCCTCAATACCCAATCCTCAATCTTCAATCCTCGATCCTCAAACCTCAATCCTAATTCCTCAATCCTCATTCCTCAATCCTCAATACCCAATCCTCAATTTCAATCCTCAATCCTCAATCCTCATTTCTCAATCCTCAATCCTCAACCCTCAGCCCTCATCCTCCATCCTCAATCCTCAATCCTCAATCCTCAATCTCCAATCCTCAATTCTCAATCTTCAATCCTCGATCCTCAATCATCAATCCTCAATCCTCAATCCTCAGGCATCAATACTCAATCTTCAATGCTCAATCCTCAATCCTCAATCCTCAATCCTCATTCCCCAACCCTCAATCCTCATTCCTCAAAGCTCAATCCTCAACCCTCAGTCCTCATACTCAATTCTCAATTCTCAATCCTCAATCCTCAATCCTCAATCTTCAATCCTCAATAATCAATCACCAATCCTAAATACTCTATCCTCGATCCTCAATCCTCAGGCATCAATACTCAATCTTCAATACTCAATCCTCAATCCTCAATCCTCAATCCTCAATCCTCAAACCTCAATCCTCAATCCTCAATATTCAATCATCAATACTCAATCTTAAATCCTCAATCCTCAATCCTCAATCCTCGATCCTCAATCCTCAATCCTCAATCCTCAATCCTCAATCCTCAGACCTCAATCCTTAATCCTCAATATTCAATCATCAATACTCAATCTTCAATCCTCAATCGTCAATCCTCAATTCTCAATCCTCAATCCTCAGTCCTCAGTCGTCGAATCTCAATCCCCGACGCTTAGCACTCATCCTCAATCCTCAGTCCTCAATCCTCAATCCTCAAACCTAAATCCTCTGCCGTCAGTCCTCGTCCTCAATCCTCAAACCTCAATCCTCAATCCTCAATACTCAATCATCAATACTCGATCTTCAATCCTCAATCCTCAATCCTCAATCCTCAATCCTCAATCCTCAATCCTCAATCCTCAACATTCAATCATCAATACTCAATCTTCAACCCTCAATCTTCAATCCTGAATACTCAATCTTCAATCCTCAATCCTCAATCCTCAATCCTCAATCCTCAATCCTCAGGCATCAATACTCAATCTACAATATTCAATCCTCAATCCTTAATCCTCAATCCACAATCCTCAACCTTCAATACTCAATACTCAATCTTCAATCCAGAATCCTCAATCCTCAATCCTCAACCCTCAATCCGCAATATTCAGTCCTCAATACTCAATCTTCAGTCATCAATCCTCAATCCTTAGTCCTCAATCCTCAATCCTCAATCCTCGTTCCTCAAACCTCAATCCTCAACCCTCAGTCTTCATTCTCAATCCTCAAACCTCAATACTCAATCCTCAATATTCAATCATCAATACTCAATCTTCAATCCCCAATCCTCAAACCTCAATCCTCAATCCTCATTCTTCAATCCTAAATACCCAATCCTTAATCTGCAATCCTCAATCCTCAATCCTCAATTCTCAATCCTCAATCCTTAAACCTCAGACCTCAAACATCAATATTCAACCCTCAGTCCTCGTCCTCAATCCACAACACTCAATCCTCAGTCCTCAATATTCAATCATAAATATTCAATCTTCAATCCTCAATCCTCAATCCTCAATCCTCAATCCTCAATCCTCAATATTCAATCCTCAATACTCATTCTTCAATCATCATCCTCAATCCTCAATTCTCAGTCGTCAATCCTCAATCCTCAATCCTCATTCTTCAATCCTCAATACCCAATCCTCAATCTTCAATCCTCAAACATCAATCCTCAATTCTCAATCCTCAATCCTCAGTCCTCAGTCGTCGAACCTCAATACCCGACCCTTAGCACTCATCCTAAATCCTCAGTCCTCAATCCTCAATCCTCAAACCTAAATCCTCTACCGTCAGTCCTCGTCCTCAATCCTCAAACCTCAATCCTCAATCCTCAATATTCAATCATCAATACTCAATCTTCAATCCTCAATCCTCAATCCTCAATCCTCAATCCTGAATCCACAATACTCAACCTTGAATACTCAATAATCAATCTCCAATCCTACATCCTCAATCCTCAATCCTCAATCCTCAATCCTCAATCCTCAATCCTCATTCTTCAATCCTCAATACCCAATCCTCAATCTTCAATCCTCAAACATCAATCCTCAATTCTCAATCCTCAATCCTCAGTCGTCAGTCGTCGAACCTCAATCCCCGACGCTTAGCACTCATCCTCAATCCTCAGTCCTCAATCCCCAATCCTCAATCCACAATCCTCAATCCTCAATCCTCAATCCTCAATCCTCAATCCTCAATCCTCAATTCTCAAACCTCAATCCTCAGTCCTCAGTCGTCGAATCTCAATCCCCGACGCTTAGCACTCATCCTCAATCCTCAGTCCTCAATCCTCAATTCTCAATCCTCAATCCTTAATCCCCAGACCTCAAACATCAATATTCAACCCTGAATCCTCGTCCACAATCCACAACCCTCAATCCGCAGTCCTCAATATTCAATCATCAATATTCAATCTTCAATCCTCAATCCTCAATCCTCAATCCTCAATCTTCAACCCTGAATCGTCAATCCTCAATACTCAATCCTCAACCTTCAATCCTCAATACCCAATCTTCAATCCTCAATCCTCAATCCTCAATACTCAATCCTCAATCCTCATTCTTCAATCCTCAATACCCAATCCTCAATCTTCAATCCTCAATCCTCAATCCTCAATCCCAATTCCTCAATCCTCATTCTTCAATACTCAATACCCAATCCTCAATTTCAATCCTCAATCCTCAATCCTCATTTCTCAATCCTCAATCCTCATTTCTCAATCCTCAATCCTCAACCCTCAGCCCTCATCCTCCATCCTCAGTACTCAATCCTCTATCCTCAATCTTCAATCCTCATTACCCAATCTTCAATCCTCATTCCTCAATCCTCAATCCTCAATCCTCAATCTTCAATCCTCAATACTCAATCTGCAATCCTCAATCCTCAAACCTCATTCCTCAATCCTCATTCCTCAATCCTCAATACCCAATCCTCAATACTCAATCCTCAATCCTCAATCCTCAATCCTCAATCTTCAACCCTATATACTCAATCCTCAATACTCAATCCTCAATCTTCAATCCTCAATACTCAATCTTCAATCCTCAATCCTCAATCCTCAATCCTCAATATTCGATCATCAATACTCAATCTTCAATCCTCATTCCTCAATCCCCAATTCTCAATCCTCAATCCTCAATCCTCAATCCTCAATCCTCAATCCTCAATCCTCAATCCACAATCCTCAACCTTCTATACTCAATAATCAATATCCAATCCTCAATCCTCACTCCGCAATCTTCAACCCTGAATCCTCAATCCTCAATACTCAATCCTCAATCTTCAATCCTCAATACTCAATCTTCAATCCTCTATCCCCAATCCTCAATCCTCAATCCTCAATCATCAATCCTCAATATTCAATCCTCAATACTCAATCTTCAATCCTCAATCCTCAATCCTCAATATTCAATCCTCAATACTCAATCTTCAATCATCAATCCTCAATCCCCAATTCTCAGTCGTCAATCCTCAGTCATCAATCCTCAATCTTCAATACTCAATCTGCAATCCTCAATCCTCAAACCTCAATCCTCAATACTCAATCCTCAATCCTCAATTCTCAATCCTCAATCCTCAATATTCAATCATCAATACTCAATCTTCAATCCTCAATCTTTAATCCTCAATACTCAATCTTGAATCCTCGATCCTCAATCCTCAATCCTCAATCCTCAATCCTCAGGCATCAATACTCAATCTACAATGTTCAATCCTCAATCCTTAATCCTCAATCCACAATCCTCAACCTTCAATACTCAATATTCAATCTTCAATCCTCAATCCTCAATCCTCAATCCTCAATCCTCAATCCTCAATATTCAATCATCAATACTCAATCTTCAACCCTCAATCTTCAATCCTCAATACTCAATCTTCAATACTCAATCCTCAATCCTCAATCCTCAATCCTCAATTCTCAATCCTCAGGCATCAATACTCAATCTACAATGTTCAATCCTCAGTCCTTAATCCTCAATCCTCAATCCTCAATCTTCAACCCTGAATCCTCAATCCTCAATACTCAATCCTCAATCTTCAATCCTCAATACTCAATCTTCAATCCTCAATCCTCAATCCTCAATCCTCAATCCTCAATCTTCAATCCTCAATCCTCAATCCTCAATCCTCAATCCTCAATATTCAATCATCAATACTCAATCTTCAATCCTCAATCCTCAAACCTCAATCCTCAATCCTCATTCTTCAATCCTCAACACTCAATCTTCAATCCTCAATCCTCAATCCTCAATCCTCAATCCTCAATCCTCAATCTTCAACCCTGAATCCTCAATCCTCAATACTCAATCCTCAATCTTCAATCCTCAATACTCAATCTTCAATCCTCAATCCTCAATCCTCAATCCTCAATCCTCAATCTTCAACCCTCAACACTCAATCTTCAATCCTCAATCCTCAATCCTCAATACTCAATCCTCAATCTTCAATCCTCAACACTAATCTTCAATCCTCAATCCTCAATCCTCAATCCTCAATCCTCATTCTTCAATCCTCAATCCTCAATACCCAATCCTCAATCTTCAATCCTCGATCCTCAAACCTCAATCCTAATTCCTCAATCCTCATTCCTCAATCCTCAATACCCAATCCTCAATTTCAATCCTCAATCCTCAATCCTCATTTCTCAATCCTCAATCCTCAACCCTCAGCCCTCATCCTCCATCCTCAATCCTCAATCCTCAATCCTCAATCTTCAATCCTCAATTCTCAATCTTCAATCCTCGATCCTCAATCATCAATCCTCAATCCTCAATCCTCAGGCATCAATACTCAATCTTCAATGCTCAATCCTCAATCCTCAATCCTCAATCCTCATTCCCCAACCCTCAATCCTCATTCCTCAAAGCTCAATCCTCAACCCTCAGTCCTCATACTCAATTCTCAATTCTCAATCCTCAATCCTCAATCCTCAATCTTTAATCCTCAATAATCAATCACCAATCCTAAATACTCTATCCTCGATCCTCAATCCTCAGGCATCAATACTCAATCTTCAATACTCAATCCTCAATCCTCAATCCTCAATCCTCAATCCTCAAACCTCAATCCTCAATCCTCAATATTCAATCATCAATACTCAATCTTAAATCCTCAATCCTCAATCCTCAATCCTCAATCCTCAATCCCTAATCCTCAATCCTCAATCCTCAATCCTCAATCCTCAATCCTCAATTCTCAATCCTCAATCCTCAGTCCTCAGTCGTCGAATCTCAATCCCCGACGCGTAGCACTCATCCTCAATCCTCAGTCCTCAATCCTCAATCCTCAAACCTAAATCCTCTACCGTCAGTCCTCGTCCTCAATCCTCAAACCTCAATCCTCAATCCTCAATATTCAATCATCAATACTCAATCTTCAATCCTCAATCCTGAATCCTCAATCCTCAATATTCAATCACCAATACTCAATCTTCAATCCTCATTCCTCAATCCCCAATTCTCAATCCTCAATCCTCAATCCTCAATCCTCAGTCCTCATACTCAATTCTCAATTCTCAATCCTCAATCCTCAATCCTCAATCTTCAATCCTCAATCCTCAATCTTCAATCCTCAATACTCAATCTTCAATCCTCAATCCTCAATCCTCAATCCTCAATATTCGATCATCAATACACAATCTTCAATCCTCATTCCTCAATCCCCAATTCTCAATCCTCAATCCTCAATCCTCAATCCTCAATCCTCAATCCTCAATCCTCAATCCACAATCCTCAACCTTCTATACTCAATAATCAATATCCAATCCTCAATCCTCACTCCGCAATCTTCAACCCTGAATCCTCAATCCTCAATACTCAATCCTCAATCTTCAATCCTCAATACTCAATCTTCAATCCTCTATCCCCAATCCTCAATCCTCAATCCTCAATCATCAATCCTCAATATTCAATCCTCAATACTCAATCTTCAATCCTCAATCCTCAATCCTCAATATTCAATCCTCAATACTCAATCTTCAATCATCAATCCTCAATCCCCAATTCTCAGTCGTCAATCCTCAGTCATCAATCCTCAATCTTCAATACTCAATCTGCAATCCTCAATCCTCAAACCTCAATCCTCAATACTCAATCCTCAATCCTCAATTCTCAATCCTCAATCCTCAATATTCAATCATCAATACTCAATCTTCAATCCTCAATCTTTAATCCTCAATACTCAATCTTCAATCCTCGATCCTCAATCCTCAATCCTCAATCCTCAATCCTCAGGCATCAATACTCAATCTACAATGTTCAATCCTCAATCCTTAATCCTCAATCCACAATCCTCAACCTTCAATACTCAATATTCAATCTTCAATCCTCAATCCTCAATCCTCAATCCTCAATCCTCAATCCTCAATATTCAATCATCAATACTCAATCTTCAACCCTCAATCTTCAATCCTCAATACTCAATCTTCAATACTCAATCCTCAATCCTCAATCCTCAATCCTCAATTCTCAATCCTCAGGCATCAATACTCAATCTACAATGTTCAATCCTCAGTCCTTAATCCTCAATCCTCAATCCTCAATCTTCAACCCTGAATCCTCAATCCTCAATACTCAATCCTCAATCTTCAATCCTCAATACTCAATCTTCAATCCTCAATCCTCAATCCTCAATCCTCAATCCTCAATCTTCAATCCTCAATCCTCAATCCTCAATCCTCAATCCTCAATATTCAATCATCAATACTCAATCTTCAATCCTCAATCCTCAAACCTCAATCCTCAATCCTCATTCTTCAATCCTCAACACTCAATCTTCAATCCTCAATCCTCAATCCTCAATCCTCAATCCTCAATCCTCAATCTTCAACCCTGAATCCTCAATCCTCAATACTCAATCCTCAATCTTCAATCCTCAATACTCAATCTTCAATCCTCAATCCTCAATCCTCAATCCTCAATCCTCAATCTTCAACCCTCAACACTCAATCTTCAATCCTCAATCCTCAATCCTCAATACTCAATCCTCAATCTTCAATCCTCAACACTAATCTTCAATCCTCAATCCTCAATCCTCAATCCTCAATCCTCATTCTTCAATCCTCAATCCTCAATACCCAATCCTCAATCTTCAATCCTCGATCCTCAAACCTCAATCCTAATTCCTCAATCCTCATTCCTCAATCCTCAATACCCAATCCTCAATTTCAATCCTCAATCCTCAATCCTCATTTCTCAATCCTCAATCCTCAACCCTCAGCCCTCATCCTCCATCCTCAATCCTCAATCCTCAATCCTCAATCTTCAATCCTCAATTCTCAATCTTCAATCCTCGATCCTCAATCATCAATCCTCAATCCTCAATCCTCAGGCATCAATACTCAATCTTCAATGCTCAATCCTCAATCCTCAATCCTCAATCCTCATTCCCCAACCCTCAATCCTCATTCCTCAAAGCTCAATCCTCAACCCTCAGTCCTCATACTCAATTCTCAATTCTCAATCCTCAATCCTCAATCCTCAATCTTCAATCCTCAATAATCAATCACCAATCCTAAATACTCTATCCTCGATCCTCAATCCTCAGGCATCAATACTCAATCTTCAATACTCAATCCTCAATCCTCAATCCTCAATCCTCAATCCTCAAACCTCAATCCTCAATCCTCAATATTCAATCATCAATACTCAATCTTAAATCCTCAATCCTCAATCCTCAATCCTCAATCCTCAATCCCTAATCCTCAATCCTCAATCCTCAATCCTCAATCCTCAATCCTCAATTCTCAATCCTCAATCCTCAGTCCTCAGTCGTCGAATCTCAATCCCCGACGCTTAGCACTCATCCTCAATCCTCAGTCCTCAATCCTCAATCCTCAAACCTAAATCCTCTACCGTCAGTCCTCGTCCTCAATCCTCAAACCTCAATCCTCAATCCTCAATATTCAATCATCAATACTCAATCTTCAATCCTCAATCCTGAATCCTCAATCCTCAATATTCAATCACCAATACTCAATCTTCAATCCTCATTCCTCAATCCCCAATTCTCAATCCTCAATCCTCAATCCTCAATCCTCAGTCCTCATACTCAATTCTCAATTCTCAATCCTCAATCCTCAATCCTCAATCTTCAATCCTCAATAATCAATCTCCAATCCTCAATCCTCAATCCTCGATCCTCAATCCTCAGGCATCAATACTCAATCTTCAATACTCAATCCTCAATCCTCAATCCTCAATCATCAATCCTCAGACCTCAATCCTTAATCCTCAATATTCAATCATCAATACTCAATCTTCAATCCTCAATCGTCAATCCTCAATTCTCAATCCTCAATCCTCAGTCCTCAGTCGTCGAATCTCAATCCCCGACGCTTAGCACTCATCCTCAATCCTCAGTCCTCAATCCTCAATCCTCAATCCTCAATCCTCAATCCTCTATCCTCAATCCCCAATCCTCAATCCTCAATCCTCAATTCTCAAACCTCAATCCTCAGTCCTCAGTCGTCGAATCTCAATCCCCGACGCTTAGCACTCATCCTCAATCCTCAGTCCTCAATCCTCAATTCCCAATCCTCAATCCTTAATCCCCAGACCTCAAACATCAATATTCAACCCTGAATCCTCGTCCACAATCCACAACCCTCAATCCGCAGTCCTCAATATTCAATCATCAATATTCAATCTTCAATCCTCTATCCTCAATCCTCAATCCTCAATCTTCAACCCTGAATCGTCAATCCTCAATACTCAATCCTCAATCTTCAATCCTCAATACCCAATCTTCAATCCTCAATCCTCAATCCTCAATACTCCATCCTCAATCCTCATTCTTCAATCCTCAATACCCAATCCTCAATCTTCAATCCTCAATCCTCAATCCTCAATCCCAATTCCTCAATCCTCATTCTTCAATCCTCAATACCCAATCCTCAATTTCAATCCTCAATCCTCAATCCTCATTTCTCAATCCTCAATCCTCAACCCTCAGCCCTCATCCTCCATCCTCAGTACTCAATCCTCTATCCTCAATCTTCAATCCTCATTACCCAATCTTCAATCCTCATTCCTCAATCCTCAATCCTCAATCCTCAATCTTCAATCCTCAATACTCAATCTGCAATCCTCAATCCTCAAACCTCATTCCTCAATCCTCATTCCTCAATCCTCAATACCCAATCCTCAATCCTCAATCCTCAATCCTCAATCCTGAATCCTCAATCTTCAACCCTATATCCTCAATCCTCAATACTCAATCCTCAATCTTCAATCCTCAATACTCAATCTTCAATCCTCAATCCTCAATCCTCAATCCTCAATATTCGATCATCAATACTCAATCTTCAATCCTCATTCCTCAATCCCCAATTCTCAATCCTCAATCCTCAATCCTCAATCCTCAATCCTCAATCCACAATCCTCAACCTTCTATACTCAATAATCAATATCCAATCCTCAATCCTCACTCCGCAATCTTCAACCCTGAACCCTCAATCCTCAATACTCAATCCTCAATCTTCAATCCTCAATACTCAATCTTCAATCCTCAATCCCCAATCCTCAATCCTCAATCCTCAATCATCAATCCTCAATATTCAATCCTCAATACTCAATCTTCAATCCTCAATCCTCAATCCTCAATATTCAATCCTCAATACTCAATCTTCAATCATCAATCCTCAATCCCCAATTCTCAGTCGTCAATCCTCAGTCATCAATCCTCAATCTTCAATACTCAATCGTCAATCCTTAGTCCTCAATCCTCAATCCTCAATCCTCGTTCCTCAAACCTCAATCCTCAACCCTCAGTCTTCATCCTCAATCCTCAAACCTCAATCCTCAGTCCTCAATATTCAACCCTCAGCCCTCATCCTCCATCCTCAATCCTCAATCCTCAATCCCCATCCTTCAATCCTCAATTCTCAATCTTCAATCCTCGATCCTCAATCCTCAATCCTCAATATTCAATCATCAATACTCAATCTTCAACCCTCAATCTTCAATCCTCAATACTCAATCGTCAATACTCAATCCTCAATCCTCAATCCTCAATCCTCAATTCTCAATCCTCAGGCATCAATACTCAATCTACAATGTTCAATCCTCAGTCCTTAATCCTCAATCCACAATCCTCAACCTTCAATACTCAATACTCAATCTTCAATCCTCAATCCTCAATCCTCAATCCTCAATCTTCAATCCTCAATCCTCAATATTCAATCCTCAATACTCAATCTTCAATCATCAATCCTCAATCCTCAATTCTCAGTCGTCAATCCTCAGTCATCAATCCTCAATCTTCAATACTCAATCGTCAATCCTTAGTCCTCAATCCTCAATCCTCAATCCTCGTTCCTCAAACCTCAATCCTCAACCCTCAGTCTTCATCCTCAATCCTCAAACCTCAATCTTCAATCCTCAATCCTCAATATTCAATCATCAATACTCAATCTTCAATCCTCATTCCTCAATCCCCAATTCTCAATCCTCAATCCTCAATCCTCAATCCTCAGTCCTCATACTCAATTCTCAATTCTCAATCCTCAATCCTCAATCCTCAATCTTCAATCCTCAATAATCAATCTCCAATCCTCAATCCTCAATCCTCGATCCTCAATCCTCAGGCATCAATACTCAATCTTCAATACTCAATCCTCAATCCTCAATCCTCAATCCTCAATCCTCAGACCTCAATCCTTAATCCTCAATATTCAATCATCAATACTCAATCTTCAATCCTCAATCGTCAATCCTCAATTCTCAATCCTCAATCCTCAGTCCTCAGTCGTCGAATCTCAATCCCCGACGCTTAGCACTCATCCTCAATCCTCAGTCCTCAATCCTCAATCCTCAAACCTAAATCCTCTGCCGTCAGTCCTCGTCCTCAATCCTCAAACCTCAATCCTCAATCCTCAATACTCAATCATCAATACTCGATCTTCAATCCTCAATCCTCAATCCTCAATCCTCAATCCTCAATCCTCAATCCTCAATCCTCAACATTCAATCATCAATACTCAATCTTCAACCCTCAATCTTCAATCCTCAATACTCAATCTTCAATCCTCAATCCTCAATCCTCAATCCTCAATCCTCAATCCTCAGGCATCAATACTCAATCTACAATATTCAATACTCAATCCTTAATCCTCAATCCACAATCCTCAACCTTCAATACTCAATACTCAATCTTCAATCCAGAATCCTCAATCCTCAATCCTCAACCCTCAATCCGCAATATTCAGTCCTCAATACTCAATCTTCAGTCATCAATCCTCAATCCTTAGTCCTCAATCCTCAATCCTCAATCCTCGTTCCTCAAACCTCAATCCTCAACCCTCAGTCTTCATTCTCAATCCTCAAACCTCAATACTCAATCCTCAATCCTCATTCTTCAATCCTCAATACCCAATCCTCAATCTTCAATCCTCAATCCTCAATCCTCAATCCCAATTCCTCAATCCTCATTCTTCAATCCTCAATACCCAATCCTCAATTTCAATCCTCAATCCTCAATCCTCGTTTCTCAATCCTCAATCCTCAACCCTCAGCCCTCATCCTCCATCCTCAGTACTCAATCCTCTATCCTCAATCTTCAATCCTCATTACCCAATCTTCAATCCTCATTCCTCAATCCTCAATCCTCAATCCTCAATCTTCAATCCTCAATACTCAATCTGCAATCCTCAATCCTCAAACCTCATTCCTCAATCCTCATTCCTCAATCCTCAATACCCAATCCTCAATCCTCAATCCTCAATCCTCAATCCTGAATCCTCAATCTTCAACCCTATATCCTCAATCCTCAATACTCAATCCTCAATCTTCAATCCTCAATACTCAATCTTCAATCCTCAATCCTCAATCCTCAATCCTCAATATTCGATCATCAATACTCAATCTTCAATCCTCATTCCTCAATCCCCAATTCTCAATCCTCAATCCTCAATCCTCAATCCTCAATCCTCAATCCTCAATCCACAATCCTCAACCTTCTATACTCAATAATCAATATCCAATCCTCAATCCTCACTCCGCAATCTTCAACCCTGAACCCTCAATCCTCAATACTCAATCCTCAATCTTCAATCCTCAATACTCAATCTTCAATCCTCAATCCCCAATCCTCAATCCTCAATCCTCAATCATCAATCCTCAATATTCAATCCTCAATACTCAATCTTCAATCCTCAATCCTCAATCCTCAATATTCAATCCTCAATACTCAATCTTCAATCATCAATCCTCAATCCCCAATTCTCAGTCGTCAATCCTCAGTCATCAATCCTCAATCTTCAATACTCAATCGTCAATCCTTAGTCCTCAATCCTCAATCCTCAATCCTCGTTCCTCAAACCTCAATCCTCAACCCTCAGTCTTCATCCTCAATCCTCAAACCTCAATCCTCAGTCCTCAATATTCAACCCTCAGCCCTCATCCTCCATCCTCAATCCTCAATCCTCAATCCCCATCCTTCAATCCTCAATTCTCAATCTTCAATCCTCGATCCTCAATCCTCAATCCTCAATATTCAATCATCAATACTCAATCTTCAACCCTCAATCTTCAATCCTCAATACTCAATCTTCAATACTCAATCCTCAATCCTCAATCCTCAATCCTGAATTCTCAATCCTCAGGCATCAATACTCAATCTACAATGTTCAATCCTCAGTCCTTAATCCTCAATCCACAATCCTCAACCTTCAATACTCAATACTCAATCTTCAATCCTCAATCCTCAATCCTCAATCCTCAATCCTCAATCCTCAATCCTCAATATTCAATCCTCAATACTCAATCTTCAATCATCAATCCTCAATCCTCAATTCTCAGTCGTCAATCCTCAGTCATCAATCCTCAATCTTCAATACTCAATCGTCAATCCTTAGTCCTCAATCCTCAATCCTCAATCCTCGTTCCTCAAACCTCAATCCTCAACCCTCAGTCTTCATCCTCAATCCTCAAACCTCAATCTTCAATCCTCAATCCTCAATATTCAATCATCAATACTCAATCTTCAATCCTCATTCCTCAATCCCCAATTCTCAATCCTCAATCCTCAATCCTCAATCCTCAGTCCTCATACTCAATTCTCAATTCTCAATCCTCAATCCTCAATCCTCAATCTTCAATCCTCAATAATCAATCTCCAATCCTCAATCCTCAATCCTCGATCCTCAATCCTCAGGCATCAATACTCAATCTTCAATACTCAATCCTCAATCCTCAATCCTCAATCCTCAATCCTCAGACCTCAATCCTTAATCCTCAATATTCAATCATCAATACTCAATCTTCAATCCTCAATCGTCAATCCTCAATTCTCAATCCTCAATCCTCAGTCCTCAGTCGTCGAATCTCAATCCCCGACGCTTAGCACTCATCCTCAATCCTCAGTCCTCAATCCTCAATCCTCAAACCTAAATCCTCTGCCGTCAGTCCTCGTCCTCAATCCTCAAACCTCAATCCTCAATCCTCAATACTCAATCATCAATACTCGATCTTCAATCCTCAATCCTCAATCCTCAATCCTCAATCCTCAATCCTCAATCCTCAATCCTCAACATTCAATCATCAATACTCAATCTTCAACCCTCAATCTTCAATCCTCAATACTCAATCTTCAATCCTCAATCCTCAATCCTCAATCCTCAATCCTCAATCCTCAGGCATCAATACTCAATCTACAATATTCAATCCTCAATCCTTAATCCTCAATCCACAATCCTCAACCTTCAATACTCAATACTCAATCTTCAATCCAGAATCCTCAATCCTCAATCCTCAACCCTCAATCCGCAATATTCAGTCCTCAATACTCAATCTTCAGTCATCAATCCTCAATCCTTAGTCCTCAATCCTCAATCCTCAATCCTCGTTCCTCAAACCTCAATCCTCAACCCTCAGTCTTCATTCTCAATCCTCAAACCTCAATACTCAATCCTCAATCCTCATTCTTCAATCCTCAATACCCAATCCTCAATCTTCAATCCTCAATCCTCAATCCTCAATCCCAATTCCTCAATCCTCATTCTTCAATCCTCAATACCCAATCCTCAATTTCAATCCTCAATCCTCAATCCTCATTTCTCAATCCTCAATCCTCAACCCTCAGCCCTCATCCTCCATCCTCAGTACTCAATCCTCTATCCTCAATCTTCAATCCTCATTACCCAATCTTCAATCCTCATTCCTCAATCCTCAATCCTCAATCCTCAATCTTCAATCCTCAATACTCAATCTGCAATCCTCAATCCTCAAACCTCATTCCTCAATCCTCATTCCTCAATCCTCAATACCCAATCCTCAATCCTCAATCCTCAATCCTCAATCCTGAATCCTCAATCTTCAACCCTATATCCTCAATCCTCAATACTCAATCCTCAATCTTCAATCCTCAATACTCAATCTTCAATCCTCAATCCTCAATCCTCAATCCTCAATATTCGATCATCAATACTCAATCTTCAATCCTCATTCCTCAATCCCCAATTCTCAATCCTCAATCCTCAATCCTCAATCCTCAATCCTCAATCCTCAATCCACAATCCTCAACCTTCTATACTCAATAATCAATATCCAATCCTCAATCCTCACTCCGCAATCTTCAACCCTGAACCCTCAATCCTCAATACTCAATCCTCAATCTTCAATCCTCAATACTCAATCTTCAATCCTCAATCCCCAATCCTCAATCCTCAATCCTCAATCATCAATCCTCAATATTCAATCCTCAATACTCAATCTTCAATCCTCAATCCTCAATCCTCAATATTCAATCCTCAATACTCAATCTTCAATCATCAATCCTCAATCCCCAATTCTCAGTCGTCAATCCTCAGTCATCAATCCTCAATCTTCAATACTCAATCTGCAATCCTCAATCCTCAAACCTCAATCCTCAATACTCAATCCTCAATCCTCAATTCTCAATCCTCAATCCTCAATATTCAATCATCAATACTCAATCTTCAATCCTCAATCTTTAATCCTCAATACTCAATCTTCAATCCTCGATCCTCAATCCTCAATCCTCAATCCTCAATCCTCAGGCATCAATACTCAATCTACAATGTTCAATCCTCAATCCTTAATCCTCAATCCACAATCCTCAACCTTCAATACTCAATATTCAATCTTCAATCCTCAATCCTCAATCCTCAATCCTCAATCCTCAATCCTCAATATTCAATCATCAATACTCAATCTTCAACCCTCAATCTTCAATCCTCAATACTCAATCTTCAATACTCAATCCTCAATCCTCAATCCTCAATCCTCAATTCTCAATCCTCAGGCATCAATACTCAATCTACAATGTTCAATCCTCAGTCCTTAATCCTCAATCCTCAATCCTCAATCTTCAACACTGAATCCTCAATCCTCAATACTCAATCCTCAATCTTCAATCCTCAATACTCAATCTTCAATCCTCAATCCTCAATCCTCAATCCTCAATCCTCAATCTTCAATCCTCAATCCTCAATCCTCAATCCTCAATCCTCAATATTCAATCATCAATACTCAATCTTCAATCGTCAATCCTCAAACCTCAATCCTCAATCCTCATTCTTCAATCCTCAACACTCAATCTTCAATCCTCAATCCTCAATCCTCAATCCTCAATCCTCAATCCTCAATCTTCAACCCTGAATCCTCAATCCTCAATACTCAATCCTCAATCTTCAATCCTCAATACTCAATCTTCAATCCTCAATCCTCAATCCTCAATCCTCAATCCTCAATCTTCAACCCTCAACACTCAATCTTCAATCCTCAATCCTCAATCCTCAATACTCAATCCTCAATCTTCAATCCTCAACACTAATCTTCAATCCTCAATCCTCAATCCTCAATCCTCAATCCTCATTCTTCAATCCTCAATCCTCAATACCCAATCCTCAATCTTCAATCCTCGATCCTCAAACCTCAATCCTAATTCCTCAATCCTCATTCCTCAATCCTCAATACCCAATCCTCAATTTCAATCCTCAATCCTCAATCCTCATTTCTCAATCCTCAATCCTCAACCCTCAGCCCTCATCCTCCATCCTCAATCCTCAATCCTCAATCCTCAATCTTCAATCCTCAATTCTCAATCTTCAATCCTCGATCCTCAATCATCAATCCTCAATCCTCAATCCTCAGGCATCAATACTCAATCTTCAATGCTCAATCCTCAATCCTCAATCCTCAATCCTCATTCCCCAACCCTCGATCCTCAAACCTAAATCCTCTACCGTCAGTCCTCGTCCTCAATCCTCAAACCTCAATCCTCAATCCTCAATATTCAATCATCAATACTCAATCTTCAATCCTCAATCCTGAATCCTCAATCCTCAATATTCAATCACCAATACTCAATCTTCAATCCTCATTCCTCAATCCCCAATTCTCAATCCTCAATCCTCAATCCTCAATCCTCAGTCCTCATACTCAATTCTCAATTCTCAATCCTCAATCCTCAATCCTCAATCTTCAATCCTCAATAATCAATCTCCAATCCTCAATCCTCAATCCTCGATCCTCAATCCTCAGGCATCAATACTCAATCTTCAATACTCAATCCTCAATCCTCAATCCTCAATCATCAATCCTCAGACCTCAATCCTTAATCCTCAATATTCAATCATCAATACTCAATCTTCAATCCTCAATCGTCAATCCTCAATTCTCAATCCTCAATCCTCAGTCCTCAGTCGTCGAATCTCAATCCCCGACGCTTAGCACTCATCCTCAATCCTCAGTCCTCAATCCTCAATCCTCAATCCTCAATCCTCAATCCTCTATCCTCAATCCCCAATCCTCAATCCTCAATCCTCAATTCTCAAACCTCAATCCTCAGTCCTCAGTCGTCGAATCTCAATCCCCGACGCTTAGCACTCATCCTCAATCCTCAGTCCTCAATCCTCAATTCTCAATCCTCAATCATTAATCCCCAGACCTCAAACATCAATATTCAACCCTGAATCCTCGTCCACAATCCACAACCCTCAATCCGCAGTCCTCAATATTCAATCATCAATATTCAATCTTCAATCCTCAATCCTCAATCCTCAATCCTCAATCTTCAACCCTGAATCGTCAATCCTCAATACTCAATCCTCAATCTTCAATCCTCAATACCCAATCTTCAATCCTCAATCCTCAATCCTCAATACTCCATCCTCAATCCTCATTCTTCAATCCTCAATACCCAATCCTCAATCTTCAATCCTCAATCCTCAATCCTCAATCCCAATTCCTCAATCCTCATTCTTCAATCCTCAATACCCAATCCTCAATTTCAATCCTCAATCCTCAATCCTCATTTCTCAATCCTCAATCCTCAACCCTCAGCCCTCATCCTCCATCCTCAGTACTCAATCCTCTATCCTCAATCTTCAATCCTCATTACCCAATCTTCAATCCTCATTCCTCAATCCTCAATCCTCAATCCTCAATCTTCAATCCTCAATACTCAATCTGCAATCCTCAATCCTCAAACCTCATTCCTCAATCCTCATTCCTCAATCCTCAATACCCAATCCTCAATCCTCAATCCTCAATCCTCAATCCTGAATCCTCAATCTTCAACCCTATATCCTCAATCCTCAATACTCAATCCTCAATCTTCAATCCTCAATACTCAATCTTCAATCCTCAATCCTCAATCCTCAATCCTCAATATTCGATCATCAATACTCAATCTTCAATCCTCATTCCTCAATCCCCAATTCTCAATCCTCAATCCTCAATCCTCAATCCTCAATCCTCAATCCTCAATCCACAATCCTCAACCTTCTATACTCAATAATCAATATCCAATCCTCAATCCTCACTCCGCAATCTTCAACCCTGAACCCTCAATCCTCAATACTCAATCCTCAATCTTCAATCCTCAATACTCAATCTTCAATCCTCAATCCCCAATCCTCAATCCTCAATCCTCAATCATCAATCCTCAATATTCAATCCTCAATACTCAATCTTCAATCCTCAATCCTCAATCCTCAATATTCAATCCTCAATACTCAATCTTCAATCATCAATCCTCAATCCCCAATTCTCAGTCGTCAATCCTCAGTCATCAATCCTCAATCTTCAATACTCAATCGTCAATCCTTAGTCCTCAATCCTCAATCCTCAATCCTCGTTCCTCAAACCTCAATCCTCAACCCTCAGTCTTCATCCTCAATCCTCAAACCTCAATCCTCAGTCCTCAATATTCAACCCTCAGCCCTCATCCTCCATCCTCAATCCTCAATCCTCAATCCCCATCCTTCAATCCTCAATTCTCAATCTTCAATCCTCGATCCTCAATCCTCAATCCTCAATATTCAATCATCAATACTCAATCTTCAACCCTCAATCTTCAATCCTCAATACTCAATCTTCAATACTCAATCCTCAATCCTCAATCCTCAATCCTCAATTCTCAATCCTCAGGCATCAATACTCAATCTACAATGTTCAATCCTCAGTCCTTAATCCTCAATCCACAATCCTCAACATTCAATACTCAATACTCAATCTTCAATCCTCAATCCTCAATCCTCAATCCTCAATCCTCAATCCTCAATCCTCAATATTCAATCCTCAATACTCAATCTTCAATCATCAATCCTCAATCCTCAATTCTCAGTCGTCAATCCTCAGTCATCAATCCTCAATCTTCAATACTCAATCGTCAATCCTTAGTCCTCAATCCTCAATCCTCAATCCTCGTTCCTCAAACCTCAATCCTCAACCCTCAGTCTTCATCCTCAATCCTCAAACCTCAATCTTCAATCCTCAATCCTCAATATTCAATCATCAATACTCAATCTTCAATCCTCATTCCTCAATCCCCAATTCTCAATCCTCAATCCTCAATCCTCAATCCTCAGTCCTCATACTCAATTCTCAATTCTCAATCCTCAATCCTCAATCCTCAATCTTCAATCCTCAATAATCAATCTCCAATCCTCAATCCTCAATCCTCGATCCTCAATCCTCAGGCATCAATACTCAATCTTCAATACTCAATCCTCAATCCTCAATCCTCAATCCTCAATCCTCAGACCTCAATCCTTAATCCTCAATATTCAATCATCAATACTCAATCTTCAATCCTCAATCGTCAATCCTCAATTCTCAATCCTCAATCCTCAGTCCTCAGTCGTCGAATCTCAATCCCCGACGCTTAGCACTCATCCTCAATCCTCAGTCCTCAATCCTCAATCCTCAAACCTAAATCCTCTGCCGTCAGTCCTCGTCCTCGATCCTCAAACCTCAATCCTCAATCCTCAATACTCAATCATCAATACTCGATCTTCAATCCTCAATCCTCAATCCTCAATCCTCAATCCTCAATCCTCAATCCTCAATCCTCAGCATTCAATCATCAATACTCAATCTTCAACCCTCAATCTTCAATCCTCAATACTCAATCTTCAATCCTCAATCCTCAATCCTCAATCCTCAATCCTCAATCCTCAGGCATCAATACTCAATCTACTATATTCAATCCTCAATCCTTAATCCTCAATCCACAATCCTCAACCTTCAATACTCAATACTCAATCTTCAATCCAGAATCCTCAATCCTCAATCCTCAACCCTCAATCCGCAATATTCAGTCCTCAATACTCAATCTTCAGTCATCAATCCTCAATCCTTAGTCCTCAATCCTCAATCCTCAATCCTCGTTCCTCAAACCTCAATCCTCAACCCTCAGTCTTCATTCTCAATCCTCAAACCTCAATACTCAATCCTCAATATTCAATCATCAATACTCAATCTTCAATCCCCAATCCTCAAACCTCAATCCTCAATCCTCATTCTTCAATCCTAAATACCCAATCCTTAATCTGCAATCCTCAATCCTCAATCCTCAATTCTCAATCCTCAATCCTTAATCCTCAGACCTCAAACATCAATATTCAACCCTCAGTCCTCGTCCTCAATCCACAACACTCAATCCTCAGTCCTCAATATTCAATCATAAATATTCAATCTTCAATCCTCAATCCTCAATCCTCAATCCTCAATCCTCAATCCTCAATATTCAATCCTCAATACTCATTCTTCAATCATCATCCTCAATCCTCAATTCTCAGTCGTCAATCCTCAATCCTCAATCCTCATTCTTCAATCCTCAATACCCAATCCTCAATCTTCAATCCTCAAACATCAATCCTCAATTCTCAATCCTCAATCCTCAGTCCTCAGTCGTCGAACCTCAATACCCGACCCTTAGCACTCATCCTAAATCCTCAGTCCTCAATCCTCAATCCTCAAACCTAAATCCTCTACCGTCAGTCCTCGTCCTCAATCCTCAAACCTCAATCCTCAATCCTCAATATTCAATCATCAATACTCAATCTTCAATCCTCAATCCTCAATCCTCAATCCTCAATCCTCAATCCACAATACTCAACCTTGAATACTCAATAATCAATCTCCAATCCTACATCCTCAATCCTCAATCCTCAATCCTCAATCCTCAATCCTCAATCCTCATTCTTCAATCCTCAATACCCAATCCTCAATCTTCAATCCTCAAACATCAATCCTCAATTCTCAATCCTCAATCCTCAGTCGTCAGTCGTCGAACCTCAATCCCCGACGCTTAGCACTCATCCTCAACCCTCAGTCCTCAATCCCCAATCCTCAATCCACAATCCTCAATCCTCAATCCTCAATCCTCAATCCTCAATCCTCAATCCTCAATTCTCAAACCTCAATCCTCAGTCCTCAGTCGTCGAATCTCAATCCCCGACGCTTAGCACTCATCCTCAATCCTCAGTCCTCAATCCTCAATTCTCAATCCTCAATCCTTAAGCCCCAGACCTCAAACATCAATATTCAACCCTGAATGCTCGTCCACAATCCACAACCCTCAATCCGCAGTCCTCAATATTCAATCATCAATATTCAATCTTCAATCCTCAATCCTCAATCCTCAATCCTCAATCTTCAACCCTGAATCGTCAATCCTCAATACTCAATCCTCAACCTTCAATCCTCAATACCCAATCTTCAATCCTCAATCCTCAATCCTCAATACTCAATCCTCAATCCTCATTCTTCAATCCTCAATACCCAATCCCCAATCTTCAATCCTCAATCCTCAATCCTCAATCCCAATTCCTCAATCCTCATTCTTCAATACTCAATACCCAATCCTCAATTTCAATCCTCAATCCTCAATCCTCATTTCTCAATCCTCAATCCTCAACCCTCAGCCCTCATCCTCCATCCTCAGTACTCAATCCTCTATCCTCAATCTTCAATCCTCATTACCCAATCTTCAATCCTCATTCCTCAATCCTCAATCCTCAATCCTCAATCTTCAATCCTCAATACTCAATCTGCAATCCTCAATCCTCAAACCTCATTCCTCAATCCTCATTCCTCAATCCTCAATACCCAATCCTCAATCCTCAATCCTCAATCCTCAATCCTCAATCCTCAATCTTCAACCCTACATACTCAATCCTCAATACTCAATCCTCAATCTTCAATCCTCAATACTCAATCTTCAATCCTCAATCCTCAATCCTCAATCCTCAATATTCGATCATCAATACTCAATCTTCAATCCTCATTCCTCAATCCCCAATTCTCAATCCTCAATCCTCAATCCTCAATCCTCAATCCTCAATCCTCAATCCACAATCCTCAACCTTCTATACTCAATAATCAATATCCAATCCTCAATCCTCACTCCGCAATCTTCAACCCTGAATCCTCAATCCTCAATACTCAATCCTCAATCTTCAATCCTCAATACTCAATCTTCAATCCTCTATCCCCAATCCTCAATCCTCAATCCTCAATCATCAATCCTCAATATTCAATCCTCAATACTCAATCTTCAATCCTCAATCCTCAATCCTCAATATTCAATCCTCAATACTCAATCTTCAATCATCAATCCTCAATCCCCAATTCTCAGTCGTCAATCCTCAGTCATCAATCCTCAATCTTCAATACTCAATCGTCAATCCTTAGTCCTCAATCCTCAATCCTCAATCCTCGTTCCTCAAACCTCAATCCTCAACCCTCAGTCTTTATCCTCAATCCTCAAACCTCAATCCTCAATCCTCAATATTCAACCCTCAGCCCTCATCCTCCATCCTCAATCCTCAATCCTCAATCCCCAACCTTCAATCCTCAATTCTCAATCTTCAATCCTCGATCCTCAATCCTCAATCCTCAATATTCAATCATCAGTACTCAATCTTCAACCCTCAATCTTCAATCCTCAATACTCAATCTTCAATACTCAATCCTCAATCCTCAATCCTCAATCCTCAATTCTCAATCCTCAGGCATCAATACTCAATCTACAATGTTCAATCCTCAGTCCTTAATCCTCAATCCACAATCCTCAACCTTCAACACTCAATACTCAATCTTCAATCCTCAATCCTCAATCGTCAATCCTCAATCCTCAATCCTCAATCCTCAATATTCAATCCTCAATACTCAATCTTCAATCATCAATCCTCAATCCTCAATTCTCAGTCGTCAATCCTCAGTCATCAATCCTCAATCTTCAATACTCAATCGTCAATCCCTAGTCCTCAATCCTCAATCATCAATCCTCGTTCCTCAAACCTCAATCCTCAACCCTCAGTCTTCATCCTCAATCCTCAAACCTCAATCCTCAATCCTCAATATTCAATCATCAATACTCAATCTTCAATCCTCAATCCTCAAACCTCAATACTCAATCCTCATTCTTCAATCCTCAACTCTCAATCTTCAATCCTCAATCCTCAATCCTCAATCCTCAATCCTCAGTCTTCAATCCTCAATACCCAATCCTCAATGTTCAATCCTCAATCCTCAATCCTCAATCCTAATTCCTCAATCCTCATTCTTCAGTCCTCAATACCCAATCCTCAATTTCAATGCTCAATCCTCAATCCCCATTTCTCAATCCTCAATCCTCAACCCTTAGCCCTCATCCTCCATCCTCAGTACTCAATCCTCTATCCTCAATCTTCAATCCTCAATACTCAATCCTCAATCCTCATTCCTCAAATCCTCAATCCTCAATCCTCAATCTTCAATGCTCAATACTCAATCTGCAATCCTCAATCCTCAAACCTCAATCCTCAATCCTCATTCCTCAATCCTCAATACCCAATCCTCAATCCTCAATTCTCAATCCTCAATCCTCAATATTCAATCATCAATACTCAATCTTCAATCCTCAATCTTTAATCCTCAATACTCAATCTTCAATCCTCAATCCTCAATCCTCAATCCTCAATGCTCAATCCTCAGGCATCAATACTCAATCTACAATGTTCAATCCTCAATCCTTAATCCTCAATCCACTATCCTCAACCTTCAATACTCAATATTCAATCTTCAATCCTCAATCCTCAATCTTCAATCCTCAATCCTCAATCCTCAATCCTCAATATTCAATCCTCAATACTCAATCTTCAATCATCAATCCTCAATCCTCAATTCTCAGTCGTCAATCCTCAGTCATCAATCCTCAATCTTCAATACTCAATCGTCAATCCGTAGTCCTCAATCCTCAATCCTCAATCCTCGTTCCTCAAACCTCAATCCTCAACCCTCAGTCTTCATCCTCAATCCTCAAACCTCAATCCTCAATCCTCAATATTCAAACATCAATACTCAATCTTCAATCCTCAATCCTGAAACCTCAATCCTCAATCCTCATTCGTCAATCCTAAATACCCAATCCTCAATCTTCAATCCTCAACCCTCAATACTCAATTCTCAATCCTCAATCCTTAATCCTCAGACCACAAACATCAATATTCAACCCCCAGTCCTCGTCCTCAATCCACAACCCTCAATCCTCAGTTCTCAATATTCAATCATCAATATTCAATCTTCAATCCTCAATCCTCAATCCTCAATCCTCAATTCTCAATCCTCAGGCATCAATACTCAATCTACAATGTTCAATCCTCAGTCCTTAATCCTCAATCCACAATCCTCAATCTTCAATCCTCAATACTCAATCTGCAATCCTCAATCCTCAAACCTCATTCCTCAATCCTCATTCCTCAATCCTCAATACCCAATCCTCAATCCTCAATCCTCAATCCTCAATCCTGAATCCTCAATCTTCAACCCTATATCCTCAATCCTCAATACTCAATCCTCAATCTTCAATCCTCAATACTCAATCTTCAATCCTCAATCCTCAATCCTCAATCCTCAATATTCGATCATCAATACTCAATCTTCAATCCTCATTCCTCAATCCCCAATTCTCAATCCTCAATCCTCAATCCTCAATCCTCAATCCTCAATCCTCAATCCACAATCCTCAACCTTCTATACTCAATAATCAATATCCAATCCTCAATCCTCACTCCGCAATCTTCAACCCTGAACCCTCAATCCTCAATACTCAATCCTCAATCTTCAATCCTCAATACTCAATCTTCAATCCTCAATCCCCAATCCTCAATCCTCAATCCTCAATCATCAATCCTCAATATTCAATCCTCAATACTCAATCTTCAATCCTCAATCCTCAATCCTCAATATTCAATCCTCAATACTCAATCTTCAATCATCAATCCTCAATCCCCAATTCTCAGTCGTCAATCCTCAGTCATCAATCCTCAATCTTCAATACTCAATCGTCAATCCTTAGTCCTCAATCCTCAATCCTCAATCCTCGTTCCTCAAACCTCAATCCTCAACCCTCAGTCTTCATCCTCAATCCTCAAACCTCAATCCTCAGTCCTCAATATTCAACCCTCAGCCCTCATCCTCCATCCTCAATCCTCAATCCTCAATCCCCATCCTTCAATCCTCAATTCTCAATCTTCAATCCTCGATCCTCAATCCTCAATCCTCAATATTCAATCATCAATACTCAATCTTCAACCCTCAATCTTCAATCCTCAATACTCAATCTTCAATACTCAATCCTCAATCCTCAATCCTCAATCCTCAATTCTCAATCCTCAGGCATCAATACTCAATCTACAATGTTCAATCCTCAGTCCTTAATCCTCAATCCACAATCCTCAACCTTCAATACTCAATACTCAATCTTCAATCCTCAATCCTCAATCCTCAATCCTCAATCCTCAATCCTCAATCCTCAATATTCAATCCTCAATACTCAATCTTCAATCATCAATCCTCAATCCTCAATTCTCAGTCGTCAATCCTCAGTCATCAATCCTCAATCTTCAATACTCAATCGTCAATCCTTAGTCCTCAATCCTCAATCCTCAATCCTCGTTCCTCAAACCTCAATCCTCAACCCTCAGTCTTCATCCTCAATCCTCAAACCTCAATCTTCAATCCTCAATCCTCAATATTCAATCATCAATACTCAATCTTCAATCCTCATTCCTCAATCGCCAATTCTCAATCCTCAATCCTCAATCCTCAATCCTCAGTCCTCATACTCAATTCTCAATTCTCAATCCTCAATCCTCAATCCTCAATCTTCAATCCTCAATAATCAATCTCCAATCCTCAATCCTCAATCCTCGATCCTCAATCCTCAGGCATCAATACTCAATCTTCAATACTCAATCCTCAATCCTCAATCCTCAATCCTCAATCCTCAGACCTCAATCCTTAATCCTCAATATTCAATCATCAATACTCAATCTTCAATCCTCAATCGTCAATCCTCAATTCTCAATCCTCAATCCTCAGTCCTCAGTCGTCGAATCTCAATCCCCGACGCTTAGCACTCATCCTCAATCCTCAGTCCTCAATCCTCAATCCTCAAACCTAAATCCTCTGCCGTCAGTCCTCGTCCTCAATCCTCAAACCTCAATCCTCAATCCTCAATACTCAATCATCAATACTCGATCTTCAATCCTCAATCCTCAATCCTCAATCCTCAATCCTCAATCCTCAATCCTCAATCCTCAACATTCAATCATCAATACTCAATCTTCAACCCTCAATCTTCAATCCTCAATACTCAATCTTCAATCCTCAATCCTCAATCCTCAATCCTCAATCCTCAATCCTCAGGCATCAATACTCAATCTACTATATTCAATCCTCAATCCTTAATCCTCAATCCACAATCCTCAACCTTCAATACTCAATACTCAATCTTCAATCCAGAATCCTCAATCCTCAATCCTCAACCCTCAATCCGCAATATTCAGTCCTCAATACTCAATCTTCAGTCATCAATCCTCAATCCTTAGTCCTCAATCCTCAATCCTCAATCCTCGTTCCTCAAACCTCAATCCCCAACCCTCAGTCTTCATTCTCAATCCTCAAACCTCAATACTCAATCCTCAATATTCAATCATCAATACTCAATCTTCAATCCCCAATCCTCAAACCTCAATCCTCAATCCTCATTCTTCAATCCTAAATACCCAATCCTTAATCTGCAATCCTCAATCCTCAATCCTCAATTCTCAATCCTCAATCCTTAATCCTCAGACCTCAAACATCAATATTCAACCCTCAGTCCTCGTCCTCAATCCACAACACTCAATCCTCAGTCCTCAATATTCAATCATAAATATTCAATCTTCAATCCTCAATCCTCAATCCTCAATCCTCAATCCTCAATCCTCAATATTCAATCCTCAATACTCATTCTTCAATCATCATCCTCAATCCTCAATTCTCAGTCGTCAATCCTCAATCCTCAATCCTCATTCTTCAATCCTCAATACCCAATCCTCAATCTTCAATCCTCAAACATCAATCCTCAATTCTCAATCCTCAATCCTCAGTCCTCAGTCGTCGAACCTCAATACCCGACCCTTAGCACTCATCCTAAATCCTCAGTCCTCAATCCTCAATCCTCAAACCTAAATCCTCTACCGTCAGTCCTCGTCCTCAATCCTCAAACCTCAATCCTCAATCCTCAATATTCAATCATCAATACTCAATCTTCAATCCTCAATCCTCAATCCTCAATCCTCAATCCTCAATCCACAATACTCAACCTTGAATACTCAATAATCAATCTCCAATCCTACATCCTCAATCCTCAATCCTCAATCCTCAATCCTCAATCCTCAATCCTCATTCTTCAATCCTCAATACCCAATCCTCAATCTTCAATCCTCAAACATCAATCCTCAATTCTCAATCCTCAATCCTCAGTCGTCAGTCGTCGAACCTCAATCCCCGACGCTTAGCACTCATCCTCAATCCTCAGTCCTCAATCCCCAATCCTCAATCCACAATCCTCAATCCTCAATCCTCAATCCTCAATCCTCAATCCTCAATCCTCAATTCTCAAACCTCAATCCTCAGTCCTCAGTCGTCGAATCTCAATCCCCGACGCTTAGCACTCATCCTCAATCCTCAGTCCTCAATCCTCAATTCTCAATCCTCAATCCTTAATCCCCAGACCTCAAACATCAATATTCAACCCTGAATCCTCGTCCACAATCCACAACCCTCAATCCGCAGTCCTCAATATTCAATCATCAATATTCAATCTTCAATCCTCAATCCTCAATCCTCAATCCTCAATCTTCAACCCTGAATCGTCAATCCTCAATACTCAATCCTCAACCTTCAATCCTCAATACCCAATCTTCAATCCTCAATCCTCAATCCTCAATACTCAATCCTCAATCCTCATTCTTCAATCCTCAATACCCAATCCTCAATCTTCAATCCTCAATCCTCAATCCTCAATCCCAATTCCTCAATCCTCATTCTTCAATACTCAATACCCAATCCTCAATTTCAATCCTCAATCCTCAATCCTCATTTCTCAATCCTCAATCCTCAACCCTCAGCCCTCATCCTCCATCCTCAGTACTCAATCCTCTATCCTCAATCTTCAATCCTCATTACCCAATCTTCAATCCTCATTCCTCAATCCTCAATCCTCAATCCTCAATCTTCAATCCTCAATACTCAATCTGCAATCCTCAATCCTCAAACCTCATTCCTCAATCCTCATTCCTCAATCCTCAATACCCAGTCCTCAATCCTCAATCCTCAATCCTCAATCCTCAATCCTCAATCTTCAACCCTATATACTCAATCCTCAATACTCAATCCTCAATCTTCAATCCTCAATACTCAATCTTCAATCCTCAATCCTCAATCCTCAATCCTCAATATTCGATCATCAATACTCAATCTTCAATCCTCATTCCTCAATCCCCAATTCTCAATCCTCAATCCTCAATCCTCAATCCTCAATCCTCAATCCTCAATCCACAATCCTCAACCTTCTATACTCAATAATCAATATCCAATCCTCAATCCTCACTCCGCAATCTTCAACCCTGAATCCTCAATCCTCAATACTCAATCCTCAATCTTCAATCCTCAATACTCAATCTTCAATCCTCTATCCCCAATCCTCAATCCTCAATCCTCAATCATCAATCCTCAATATTCAATCCTCAATACTCAATCTTCAATCCTCAATCCTCAATCCTCAATATTCAATCCTCAATACTCAATCTTCAATCATCAATCCTCAATCCCCAATTCTCAGTCGTCAATCCTCAGTCATCAATCCTCAATCTTCAATACTCAATCGTCAATCCTTAGTCCTCATCCTCCATCCTCAGTACTCAATCCTCTATCCTCAATCTTCAATCCTCAATACTCAATCCTCAATCCTCATTCCTCAAATCCTCAATCCTCAATCCTCAATCTTCAATGCTCAATACTCAATCTGCAATCCTCAATCCTCAAACCTCAATCCTCAATCCTCATTCCTCAATCCTCAACCCTCAGTCTTCATCCTCAATCCTCAAACCTCAATCCTCAATCCTCAATATTCAAACATCAATACTCAATCTTCAATCCTCAATCCTGAAACCTCAATCCTCAATCCTCATTCGTCAATCCTAAATACCCAATCCTCAATCTTCAATCCTCAACCCTCAATACTCAATTCTCAATCCTCAATCCTTAATCCTCAGACCACAAACATCAATATTCAACCCCCAGTCCTCGTCCTCAATCCACAACCCTCAATCCTCAGTTCTCAATATTCAATCATCAATATTCAATCTTCAATCCTCAATCCTCAATCCTCAATCCTCAATTCTCAATCCTCAGGCATCAATACTCAATCTACAATGTTCAATCCTCAGTCCTTAATCCTCAATCCACAATCCTCAACCTTCCATACTCAATACTCAATCTTCAATCCTCAATCCTCAATCCTCAATCCTCAATCCTCAATCCTCAATCCTCAATCCTCAATATTCAATCCTCAATACTCAATCTTCAATCATCAATCCTCAATCCTCAATTCTCAGTAGTCAATCCTCAGTCATCAATCCTCAATCTTCAATACTCAATCGTCAATCCTTAGTCCTCAATCCTCAATCCTCAATCCTCGTTCCTCAAACCTCAATCCTCAACCCTCAGTCTTCATCCTCAATCCTCAAACCTCAATCCTCAATCCTCAATATTCAATCATCAATACTCAATCTTCAATCCTCAATCCTCAAACCTCAATCCACAATCCTCATTCTTCAATCCTCAACTCTCAATCTTCAGTCCTCAATCCTCAATACTCAATCCTCAATCCTCATTCTTCAATCCTCAATACCCAATCCTCAATGTTCAATCCTCAATCCTCAATCCTCAATCCTAATTCCTCAATCCTCATTCTTCAGTCCTCAATACCCAATCCTCAATTTCAATGCTCAATCCTCAATCCTCATTTCTCAATCCTCAATCCTCAACCCTTAGCCCTCATCCTCCATCCTCAGTACTCAATCCTCTATCCTCAATCTTCAATCCTCAATACTCAATCCTCAATCCTCATTCCTCAAATCCTCAATCCTCAATCCTCAATCTTCAATGCTCAATACTCAATCTGCAATCCTCAATCCTCAAACCTCAATCCTCAATCCTCATTCCTCAATCCTCAATACCCAATCCTCAATCCTCAATTCTCAATACTCAATAGAATATCCTGAATTCTCAGGATTCTATACTCAATCCTCAATCCTCGATCTTCAATCATCAATATTCAATCTTCAATCCTCAATGCTCAATCCTCAATCCTCAATCCTCAATCATCAATCCTCAATCTTCAATCCTCAATCCTCAATCCCCAATCCTCAATCCTCAATACTCAACCATCAATCCTCAATTCCCAATACTCAATAGAATATCCTGAAATCTCAGGATTCTATACTCAAACCTCAATCCTCAGCCCTGAGCCCTCATTCACAATCCTCAATCCTCAATCCTCAATCCTCAATTCTCAATTCTCAATCCTCAGCCCTCAGTCCTCAAACCTCAATCATCAACCCTCAGCCCACGTCCTCAATCTTCAATCCTCAATCCTCAATCCTCAATCCTCAATCCCCAATCCTCAATCTTCAATCCACAATACTCTTTCTTCAATCCTCAATCCTCAATCCTCAATACTCAATCCTCATTCTTCAATCCTCAATACCCAATCCTCAATCTTCAATCCTCAATCCTCAATCCTCAATTCTCAATCCTCAATCCTCAATCCTCAGTCCTCGAACCTCAATTCTGAATCCGCTTTCCTGAATCCTCAATCTTCAGCCCTCAGTAATCAACAATCAGTTGTCAATCCTCAATCCTCAATAGAATAGCCTCAATTCAGAGTTTTCAATACTCAATACTCAATCTGCAATCTTCAAACCTCTATCCACAATCATCAATCCTCATCACTCAACCCTCAACACTCAGTCCTCAATGCTCAATCCTCAATCCTCAATTCTCAATCTTCAATCCTCAATACTGAATCTTCAATCCTCAATCCTCAATCCTCAATACTCAATCCTCAATCCTCAATCCTCAATCCTCAGTCCTCAAACCTCAATCCTGAATCCTCAATCCTGAATCCTCAATCTTCAGACCTCAGACCTCAACAATCAGTTGTCAATCCTCAATCCTCAATAGAATATCATCAATTCACACATTTCAGTACTCAATATTCAACCTGCAATCTTCAAATCTCTGTCCACAAACATCAATTCTCATCACTCAGCCCTCAACACTCAGTCCCCAATCCTCAATCTTCAATCCTCAATCATCAATTCTCAATCCTCAGTTCTCAATCTTTAATCCACAATACTCAATCTGCAGTCCTCAATCCTCAATCCTCAATCCTCAATTCTCAATCCTCAATCCTCAGTCCTCAATCCTCAATGCTCAATCTTCAATCTTCAATACTCAATCTTCAATCCTCATACCTCAGTCCTCAAACCTCAATTCTGAATCCTCAATCCTGAACCCTCAATCCTCGGCCCTCAGTCCTCAACAATCAGTTGTCAATCCTCAATACTCAATAGAATCTCCTCAATTCACAGCTTTCACTACGCAGTACTCAATCTGTAATCTTCAAACCTCTATCCACAAACATCAATTCTCATCACGCAACCCTCAACACTCAGTCCTCAATGTTCAATACTCAATCCTCATTCCTCAATCCTCAACCGTCAACCTTCAATCCTCAATACTCAATCTTCAATCCTCAATCCTCGATCCTCAATCCTCAATCCTCATTCTTCAATCCTCAGTACCCAATCCTCAATCTTCAATCCTCAATCCTCAATCCTCAATCCTCAAGCCTCAATCCTCAATACTCAACCATCAATCCTCAATTCTCAATACTCAATAGAGTATCCTGAATTCTCAGGATTCTATACTCAATCCTCAATCCTTAACCCTGAGCCCTCATTCACAATCCTCAATCCTCAATCTTCAATCCTCAATTCTCGATCCTCAATCCTCAGCCCTCAGTCCTCAAACCTCAATCCTCAACCCTCAGCCCTCATCGTCAATCTTGAATCCTCAATCCTCAATCCTCAATCCCCAATACTCAATCTTCAATCCTCAATACTCTTTCTTCAATCCTCAATCCTCAATCCTCAATCCTCAATCCTCATTCCTCAATCCTCAATCCTCTGTCTTCAATTCTCAATACTCAATCTTCAATCCTCAATCCTCAATCCTCAATCCTCAATCCTCAATATTCAATCGTCAGTCTTCAATCCTCAATACTCAATCTTCAATACTCAATCCTCAATCCTCAATCCTCAATCCTCAATCCTCAATCCTCAATTCTCAATCCTCGATCCTCAGTCCTCAGTCCTCAATCCTCAATTCTCAATCCTCAGTCCTCAAACCTCAATCCTGAATCCTCAATCCTGAATCTTCAATCTTCAGACCTCAGACCTCAACAATCAGTTGTCAATCCTCAATCCTCAATAGAATATCACTAATTCACAGTTTTCAATACTCAATACTCAATCTGCAATCCGCAAATCTCTATCCACAAACACCAATTCTCATCACTCAACCCTCAACACTCAGTCCCCAATCCTCAATCTTCAATCCTCAATCCTCAATCCTCAATCCTCAATCCTCAATCTTCAATCCTCAATTCTCAATCTTGAATCCCTAATACTCAATCTTCAATCCTCAATCCTCAATCCTCAATCCTCAATCCTCAATCCTCAATCCTCAGTCCTCATTCTTCAATCCTCAATACCCAATCCTCAATCTTCAATCCTCAATCCTCAATCCTCAATTCTCAATCATCAATCCTCAGTCCTCAGTCCTCAAACCTCAATCCTCAACCCTCATACCTCATCCTCAATCCCCAATCCTCAATCCTCAATCCTCAATCTTCAATCCTCAATACTCAATCTTCAATCCTCAATCCTCAGACCTCGAACCTCAATTGTGAATCCGCAATCCTGAATCCTCAATCTTCAGCTCTCAGTCATCAACAATCAGTTGTCAATCCTCAATCCTCAATAGGATATCCTCAATTCACAGTTTTCAATACTCAATACTCAATCTGCAATCTTCAAACCTCTATCCACAATCATCAATTCTCATCACTCAACGCTCAACACTCAGTCCTGAATGCTCAATCCTCAATCATCAATTCTCAACCTTCAATCCTCAATCCTCAATCCTCAATCCTCAATCCTCAATCTTCAATCCTCAATTCTCAATCTTGAATCCCCAATACTCAATCTTCAATCCTCAATCCTCAATCCTCAATCCTCAATCCTCAATCCTCAATCCTCAGTCCTCATTCTTCAATCCTCAATACCCAATCCTCAATCCTCATTCCTCAATCCTCAATACCCAATCCTCAATCGTCAATCCTCATTCCTCAATCCTCAATTCTCAATCCTCAATCCTCAGTCCCCCGTCCTCAAACCTCAATCCTCAACCCTCAGCACTCATCCTCAATCCTCAATCCTCAATCCGCAATCCTCAATATTCAATCTTCAATACTCAATTTTCAATCCTCAATCCTCAGTCCTCAAACCTCAATTCTGAATCCTCAATCCTGAATCCTCAATCTTCGGCCCTCAGACCTCAACAATCAGTTGTCAGTCCTCAATTCTCAATAGAATATCCTCAATTCACAGTTTTCAATACTCAATACTCAATCTGCAATCTTCAAACCTCTATCCACAAACATCAATTCTCATCACTCAAACTTCAACACTCAGTCCTCATTGTTCAATCCTCAATCCTCAATTCCCAATCTTCAATCCTCAATACTGAATCTTCAATCCTCAATCCTCAATCCTCAATCCTCAGTCCTCAGTCCTCAAACCTCAATCCTCAATCCTCAATCCCCAATCCTCAATCCTCAATCCTCAATCATCAATCCTCAATCTTCAATACTCAATCCTCAATCCTCAATCCTCAATCCTCAATACTCAAACATCAATCCTCAATTCTCAATACTCAATAGAATATCCTGAATTCTCAGGATTCTATACTCAAACCGCAATTCTCAACCCTGAGCCCTCATTCACAATCCTCAATCCTCAATCCTCAATCCTCAATTCTCAATCCTCAATCCTCAGCCCTCAGTCCTCTAACCTCAATCCTCAACCCTCAGACCTCATCCTCAATATTCGATCCTCAATCCTCAATCCTCAATCCCCAATCCTCAATCTTCAATACCCAATCCTCAATCTTCAATCGTCAATCCTCAATCCTCAATTCTCAATCCTTAACCCTCAGTCCTCAGTCCTCAAACCTCAATCCTCAACCCTCAGCCCTCATACTCAATCTTCAATCCTCAATCCTCAATCCTCAATCCTCAATCCTCAATCCTCAAACTTCAATCCTCAGTGCTCAATTTTCAATCCTCAATCCTCAATTCTCAATCCTCAACCCTCAATCCACAATCCTCAATCCTCAATCCTCAATCCTGAATACTCAATCTTCAATCCTCAATCCTCAATCCTCAAACCTCAATACCCAATCCTCAATCCTCAATCCTCAATCCTCATTCTTCAATCCTCAATACCCAATCCTCAATCCTCAATCCCCAATCCTCAATCCTCAATTCTCAATCCTCAATCCTCAATCCTCAGACCTCAATCCTCAATCCTCAGTCCTCAAACCACAATCCTGAGTCCTCAATCCTGAATCCTCAAATCTTCAGCACTCAGTCCTCAACAATCAGTTGTCAATCCTCAATCCTCAATAGAATATCCTCAGTTCAGAGTTTTCAATACGCAATACTCAGTCTGCAATCTTCAAATCTCTATCCACAAACATCAATTCTCATCACTCAACCCTCAACACTCAGTCCCCAATCCTCAATCTTCAATCCTCAATCATCAATCCCCAATCCTAAATTCTCAATCTTTAATCCCCAATACTCAATCTTCAATCCTCAATCCTCAATCCTCTATACTCAAACCTCAATCCTCAATCCTCATTCTTCAATCCTCAATACCCAATCCTCAATCTTCAATCCTCAATCCTCAATCCTCAATTCTCAATCCTCAAACCTCAGTCCTCAGTCCTCAGACCTCAATCCTCAACCCTCAGCCCTCATCCTCAATCCTCAATCCTCAATCCTCAGCCCTCAGTCCTCAAACCGCAATCCTCAACCCTCAGCCCTCATCCTCAATCTTCAATCTTCAATCCTCAATCCTCAATACCCAAACATCAATCCTCAATTCTCAATACTCAATATAATATCCTGAATTCTCAGGATTCTATACTCAAACCTAAATCCTCAGCCCTGAGCCCTCATTCACAATCCTCAATCCTCAATCCTCAATCCTCAATTCTCTATCCTCAATCCTCAGCCCTCAGTCCTCAAACCTCAATCCTCAACCCTCAGACCTCATCCTCAATCTTCAATCCTCAATCCTAAATCCTCAATCCCCAATCCTCAATCTTCAATCCTCAATACACAATCTTCAATCCTCAATCCTCAATCCTCAATACTCAATCCTCATTCCTCAATCGTCAATACCCAATCCTCAATCTTCAATCGTCAATCCTCAATCCTCAATTCTCAATCCTCAACCCTCAGTCCTCAGTCCTCAAACCTCAATCCTCAACCCGCAGCCCTCATGCTCAATCTTCAATCCTCAATCCTCAATCCTCAATCCTCAAACTTCAATCCTCAATGCTCAGTCTTCAATCCTCGATCCTCAATTCTCAATCCTCAACCCTCAATCCTCAATCCTCAATCCTCAATCCTCTATCCTGAATACTCAATCTTCAATCCTCAATCCTCAATTCTCAATACTCAATCCTCAATCCTCAATTCTCAATCCTCAACCCTCAATCCTCAATCCTCAATCCTCAATCCTCAATCCTCAATCATCAATCCTCAATCTTCAATACTCAATCCTCAATCCTCAATCCTCAATCCTCTATCCTCAATCCTCAATCCCCAATCCTCAATCTTCAATCCTCAATCCTGAATACTCAATCTTCAATCCTCAATCCTCAATCCTCAATCCTCAAACCTCAATCCTCAATCATCAATCCTCAATCTTCAATACTCAATCCTCAATCCTCAATACTCAATCCTCAATACTCAACCATCAATCCTCAATTCTCAATACTCAATAGAATATCCTGAATTCTCAGGATTCTATACTCAAACCTCAATCCTCAGCCCTGAGCCGTCATTCACAATCCTCAATCCTCAATCCTCAATCCTCAATTCTCAATCCTCAATCCCCAATCCTCAATCCTCAATACTCAACCATCCATCCTCAATTCTCAATACTCAATAGAATATCCTTAATTCTCAGGATTCTATACTCAAACCTCAATCCTCAACCCTGAGCCCTCATTAACAATCCTCAATCCTCAATCCTCAATCCTCAACTCTCAATCCTCAATCCTCAGCCCTCAGTCCTCAAACCTCAATCGTCAACCCTCAGCCCTCATCCTCAATCTTCAATCCTCAATCCTCAATCCTCAATCCCCAATCCTCAATCTTCAATCCTCGATACTCTTTCTTCAATCCTCAATCCTCAATCCTCAATCCTCAATCCTCATTCTTCAATCCTCAATACCCAATCCTCAATCTTCAATCCTCAGTCCTCGAATCTCAATTCTGAATCCGCAATTCTGAATCCTCAATCTTCAGCCCTCAGTCATCAACAATCAGTTGTCAATCCTCAATCCTCACTAGAATATCCTCAATTCACAGTTTTCAATACTCAATACTCAATCTGCAATCTTCAAACTTCTATCCACAATCATCAATTCTCATCACTCAACCCTCAGCACTCAGTCTTCAATGCTCAATCCTCAATCCTCAATCCTCAATCTTCAATCCTTAATACTGAATCTTCAATCCTCAATCCTCAATCCTCAATACGCAATCCTCAATCCTCAATCTTCAACACTCAGTCCCCAATCCTCAATCTTCAATCCTCAATACTCAATCCTCAATCCTCAATCCTCAATCCTCAATCCTCAATCCTCAATCCTCAATCCTGAATATCCAATCTTCAATCCTCAATCCTCAATCCTCAATCCTCAATCCTCAATCCTCAATCCTCAATCCTCAATCATCAATCCTTAATCTTCAATACTCAATACTCAATCCTCAATCCTCAATCCTCAATACTCAACCATCAATCCTCAATTCTCAATACTCAATAGAATGTCCTGAATTCTCAGGATTCTATACTCAAACCTCAATCCTCAGCCCTGAGCCCTCATTCACAATCCTCAATCCTCAACCCTCAATCCTCAATTCTCAATCCTCAATCCCCAATCCTCAATCCTCAATACTCAACCATCAATCCTCAATTCTCAATACTCAATAGAAAACCTTAATTCTCAGGATTCTATACTCAAACATCAATCCTCAACCCTGAGCCCTCATTCACAATCCTCAATCCTCAATCCTCAATCCTCAACTCTCAATCCTCAATCCTCAGCCCTCAGTCCTCAAACCTCAATCCTCAACCCTCAGCCCTCATCCTCAATCTTCAATCCTCAATCCTCAATCCTCAATCCCCAATCCTCAATCTTCAATCCTCAATACTCTTTCTTCAATGCTCAATCCTCAATCCTCAATCCTCAATCCTCATTCTTCAATCCTCAATACCCAATCCTCAATCTTCAATCCTCAATCCTCAATCCTCAATTCTCAATCCTCAATCCTCAATCCTCAGACCTCAACACTCAATCCTCAGTCCTAAAACCACAATCCTGAATCCTCAATCCTGAATCCTCAATCTTCAGCACTCAGTCCTCAACAATCAGTTGTCAATCCTCAATCCTCAATAGAGTATCCTCAGTTCAGAGTTTTCAATACGCAATACTCAGTCTGCAATCTTCAAATCTCTATCCACAAACATCAATTCTCATCACTCAACCCTCAACACTCAGTCCCCAATCCTCAATCTTCAATGCTCAATCTTCAATCCTCAATCATCAATCCCCAATCCTAAATTCTCAATCTTTAATCCCCAATACTCAATCTTCAATCCTCAATCCTCAATCCTCAATCCTCAATTCTCAATCCTCAATCCTCAGTCCTCAGTCCTCAGACCTCAATCCTCAACCCTCAGCCCTCATCCTCAATCCTCAATCCTGAATCCTCAGCCCTCAGTCCTCAAACCGCAATCCTCAACCCTCAGCCCTCATCCTCAATCTTCAATCCTCAATCCTCAATCCTCAATCCCCAATCCTCAATCTTCAATCCTCAATACTCTTTCTTCAATCATCAATCCTCAATCCTCAATCCTCTTTCCTCATCCTTCAATCCTCAATACCCAATCCTCAGTTTTCAATCCTCAATCCTCAATCCTCGATTCTCAATCCTCAATCCTCAATCCTCAGACCTCAAACATCAATACTCAGCCCTCAGTCCTCGTCCTCAATCCACAACCCTCAATCCTCAATCCTCAATCTTCAATCATCAATATTCATTCTTCAATCCTCAATCCTCAATCCTCATTCCTCAATCCTCAATCCTCAATCCTCAATGTTCAATCCTCAATACCCAATCCTCAATCTGCAATCCTCAATAATCAATCCTCAATCCACAATCCTCAATCCTCAATCCTCAGTCCTCAAACCACAATCCTGAATCCCGAATCCTGAGTCCTCAACCTTCAGCACTCAGTCCTCAACAATGAGTTGTCAATCCTCAATCCTCAATAGAATATCCTCAGTTCAGAGTTATCAATACGCAATACTCAGTCTGCAATCTCCAAATCTCTATCCACAAACATCAATTCTCATCACTCAACCCTCAACACTCAGTCCCCAATCCTCAATCTTCAATCCTCAATCCTCAATCCTCAATCCTCAATCCTCAATCCTCAATCCTCAATTCTCAATCCTCGATCCTCAGTCCTCAGTCCTCAAACCTCAATCCTCAACCCTCAGCTCTCATCCTCAATCCTCAATCCTCAATCTTAAATCCTCAGTCCTCGATCGTCAATCCTCAATACTCAATCCTCAATCCTCAGTCCTCAAACCCCAATCCTGAATCCTCTATCCTGAATCCTCAATCTTCAGACCTGAGACCTCAACAATCAGTTGTCAATCCTCAATCCTCAATAGAATATCATCAATTCACACCTTTCAATACTCAATATTCAACCAGCAATCTTCAAATCTCTGTCCACAAACATCAATTCTCATCACTCAGCCCTCAACACTCAGTCCCCAATCCTCAATCTTCAATCCTCAATCATCAATTCTCAATCCTCAGTTCTCAATCTTTAATCCACAATACTCAATCTTCAGTCCTCAATCAACAATCCTCAATCCACAATCCTTAATCCTCAATCCTCAATCCTCATTCTTCAATCCTCAATCCCCAATCCTCAATCTTCAATCCTCAATCCTCAATCCTCAATTCTCAATCCTCAATCCTCAGTCCTCAGTCCTCAAACCTCAATCCTCAACCCTCAGCCCTCATCCTCAATCCTCAATCCTCAATCCTCAATCGTCAATCCTCAACCTTCAATCCTCAGTACTCAACCTTCAATCCTCGATCCTCAGTCCTCAAACCTCAATTCTGAAGCCTCAATCCTGAATCCTCAATCTTCGGCCCTCAGTCCTCAACAATCAGTTGTCAATCCTCAATCCTCAATCGAATATCCTCAATTCACAGTTTTCAATACATAATACTCAATCTGCAATCTTCAAACCTCTATCCACAGACAACAATTCCCATTACTCATCCCTTAACACTCAGTCCTCAATGTTCAATCCTCAATCCTCAATACTCAATCGTCAATCTTCAATCCTCTATACTCAATCTTCGATCCTCAATCCTCAATCCTCAATCCTCAATCCTCATTCTGCAATCCTCAATACCCAATCCTCTATCTTCAATCCTCTATCCTCAATCCTCAATCCTCAATCCTCAATCCTCAATCCTCAATCCTCATTCTTCAATCCTCAATACCCAATCCTCAATCTTCAATCCTCAGTCCCCAATCCTCAATATTCAATCCTGAATACTCAATCCTCAATCATCAATCCTCAATCCTCAACCCTCAATCCTGAATACTCAATCTTCAATCCTCAATCCTCAATCCTCAATCCTCAATCCTCAATCATCAATCCTCAATCTTCAATACTCAATCCTCAATCCTCAATCCTCAATCCTCAATACTCAACCATCAATCCTCAATTCTCAATACTCAATAGAATATCCTGAATTCTCAGGGTTCTATACTCAAACCTCAATCCTCAACCCTGAGCCCTCATTCACAATCCACAATCCTCAATCCTCAATCCTCAATCCTCAATCCTCAATCCTCAGCCCTCAGTCCTCAAACCTCAATCCTCAACCCTCAGCCCTCATCCTCAATCTTCAATTCTCAATCCTCAATCCTCAATCCCCAATCCTCAATCTTCAATCCTCAATACTCTTTCTTCAATCCTCAATCCTCAATCCTCAATCCTCAATTCTCATTCTTCAATCCTCAATACCCAATCCTCAATCTTCAATCCTCAATCCTCAATCCTCAATTCTGAATCCTCAATCCTCAATCCTCAGACCTCAAACATCAATACTCAGCCCTCAGTCCTCGTCCTCAATCCACAACACTCAATCCTCAATCCTCAATCTTCAATCCTCAATCCTCAATCCTCAATCCTCAATCCTCATTCTTCAATCCTCAATACCCAATCCTCAATCTTCAATCCTCAATCCTCAATCCTCAGTTCTCAATCCTCAATCCTCAATCCTCAGTCCTCGAACCTCAATTCTGAAGCCTCAATCCTGAATCTTCAATCTTCGGCCCTCAGTCCTCAACAATCAGTTGTCAATCCTCAATCCTCAATAGAATATCCTCAATTCACAGTTTTCAATACATAATACTCAATCTGCAATCTTCAAACCTCTATCCACAGACAACAATTCCCATTACTCATCCCTTAACACTCAGTCCTCAATGTTCAATCCTCAATCCTCAATACTAAATCGTCAATCTTCAATCCTCTATACTCAATCTTCGATCCTCAATCCTCAATCCTCAATCCTCAATCCTCATTCTTCAATCCTCAATACCCAATCCTCAATCTTCAATCCTCTATCCTCAATCGTCAATCCTCAATCCTCAATCCTCAATCCTCAATCCTCATTCTTCAATCCTCAATACCCAATCCTCAATCTTCAAACCTCAGTCCCCAATCCTCAATCTTCAATCCTGAATACTCAACCCTCAATCCTCAATCCTCAATCCTCAACCCTCAATCCTGAATACTCAACCTTCAATCCTCAATCCTCAATCCTCAATCCTCAATCCTCAATCCTCAATCATCAATCCTCAATCTTCAATACTCAATCCTCAATCCTCAATCCTCAATCCTCAATACTCAACCATCAATCCTCAATTCTCAATACTCAATCTTCAATCCTCAGTCCTCGAATCTCAATTCTGAATCCGCAATTCTGAATCCTCAATCTTCAGCCCTCAGTCATCAACAATCAGTTGTCAATCCTCAATCCTCACTAGAATATCCTCAATTCACAGTTTTCAATACTCAATACTCAATCTGCAATCTTCAAACTTCTATCCACAATCATCAATTCTCATCACTCAACCCTCAGCACTCAGTCTTCAATGCTCAATCCTCAATCCTCAATCCTCAATCTTCAATCCTTAATACTGAATCTTCAATCCTCAATCCTCAATCCTCAATACGCAATCCTCAATCCTCAATCTTCAACACTCAGTCCCCAATCCTCAATCTTCAATCCTCAATACTCAATCCTCAATCCTCAATCCTCAATCCTCAATCCTCAATCCTGAATATCCAATCTTCAATCCTCAATCCTCAATCCTCAATCCTCAATCCTCAATCCTCAATCCTCAATCATCAATCCTTAATCTTCAATACTCAATACTCAATCCTCAATCCTCAATCCTCAATACTCAACCATCAATCCTCAATTCTCAATACTCAATAGAATGTCCTGAATTCTCAGGATTCTATACTCAAACCTCAATCCTCAGCCCTGAGCCCTCATTCACAATCCTCAATCCTCAACCCTCAATCCTCAATTCTCAATCCTCAATCCCCAATCCTCAATCCTCAATACTCAACCATCAATCCTCAATTCTCAATACTCAATAGAAAACCTTAATTCTCAGGATTCTATACTCAAACCTCAATCCTCAACCCTGAGCCCTCATTCACAATCCTCAATCCTCAATCCTCAATCCTCAACTCTCAATCCTCAATCCTCAGCCCTCAGTCCTCAAACCTCAATCCTCAACCCTCAGCCCTCATCCTCAATCTTCAATCCTCAATCCTCAATCCTCAATCCCCAATCCTCAATCTTCAATCCTCAATACTCTTTCTTCAATGCTCAATCCTCAATCCTCAATCCTCAATCCTCATTCTTCAATCCTCAATACCCAATCCTCAATCTTCAATCCTCAATCCTCAATCCTCAATTCTCAATCCTCAATCCTCAATCCTCAGACCTCAACACTCAATCCTCAGTCCTAAAACCACAATCCTGAATCCTCAATCCTGAATCCTCAATCTTCAGCACTCAGTCCTCAACAATCAGTTGTCAATCCTCAATCCTCAATAGAGTATCCTCAGTTCAGAGTTTTCAATACGCAATACTCAGTCTGCAATCTTCAAATCTCTATCCACAAACATCAATTCTCATCACTCAACCCTCAACACTCAGTCCCCAATCCTCAATCTTCAATGCTCAATCTTCAATCCTCAATCATCAATCCCCAATCCTAAATTCTCAATCTTTAATCCCCAATACTCAATCTTCAATCCTCAATCCTCAATCCTCAATCCTCAATTCTCAATCCTCAATCCTCAGTCCTCAGTCCTCAGACCTCAATCCTCAACCCTCAGCCCTCATCCTCAATCCTCAATCCTCAATCCTCAGCCCTCAGTCCTCAAACCGCAATCCTCAACCCTCAGCCCTCATCCTCAATCTTCAATCCTCAATCCTCAATCCTCAATCCCCAATCCTCAATCTTCAATCCTCAATACTCTTTCTTCAATCATCAATCCTCAATCCTCAATCCTCTTTCCTCATCCTTCAATCCTCAATACCCAATCCTCAGTTTTCAATCCTCAATCCTCAATCCTCGATTCTCAATCCTCAATCCTCAATCCTCAGACCTCAAACATCAATACTCAGCCCTCAGTCCTCGTCCTCAATCCACAACCCTCAATCCTCAATCCTCAATCTTCAATCATCAATATTCATTCTTCAATCCTCAATCCTCAATCCTCATTCCTCAATCCTCAATCCTCAATCCTCAATGTTCAATCCTCAATACCCAATCCTCAATCTGCAATCCTCAATAATCAATCCTCAATCCACAATCCTCAATCCTCAATCCTCAGTCCTCAAACCACAATCCTGAATCCCGAATCCTGAGTCCTCAACCTTCAGCACTCAGTCCTCAACAATGAGTTGTCAATCCTCAATCCTCAATAGAATATCCTCAGTTCAGAGTTATCAATACGCAATACTCAGTCTGCAATCTCCAAATCTCTATCCACAAACATCAATTCTCATCACTCAACCCTCAACACTCAGTCCCCAATCCTCAATCTTCAATCCTCAATCCTCAATCCTCAATCCTCAATCCTCAATCCTCAATCCTCAATTCTCAATCCTCGATCCTCAGTCCTCAGTCCTCAAACCTCAATCCTCAACCCTCAGCTCTCATCCTCAATCCTCAATCCTCAATCTTAAATCCTCAGTCCTCGATCGTCAATCCTCAATACTCAATCCTCAATCCTCAGTCCTCAAACCCCAATCCTGAATCCTCTATCCTGAATCCTCAATCTTCAGACCTGAGACCTCAACAATCAGTTGTCAATCCTCAATCCTCAATAGAATATCATCAATTCACACCTTTCAATACTCAATATTCAACCAGCAATCTTCAAATCTCTGTCC